>NC_141610.1:669055-851555 GCF_047967505.1 Dipteris shenzhenensis
TACAGCTGCAGGGAGCACAACAAATGCCTTTTGAGCAGGCCACACATGAAGCTACAACTGAGCTCAACGGTGATACTAGTTCTAGCAGTGAGTCAGATGATGCTACTATGTTGAATGCACAGCTTGCAAGTGCAGTGACTGCTTTGACTCAGCTGGCTCAAAATTTGGCTCAGATTGTGCAAACAAATGCCAAGAAGAAGAAGAAATCAAGAAAGCACAAGCACGGAAAGAGTGAGTACACACATGCATCAGCTTCTCATGGCGGACCGCACACTCATGCATCAGTTTCCCATGAGGGACAGCCATCAAAAATGACTCAGAAAGTGACTTCCAAGAGAGAGGGATCGCCCAAAAGAGCACTTGAGAAAGAGGTACAAAAAGTACATCCAGTGCAACAGTATGAGCAGCCAGCACAAGGCCTTGGTTTGGGTATTTCTACTCCTCAAAATAATAATGTGCAGTCCATAAATGTGGCTCAACCACCTCAGCCATATTTGAGGCAGCAACCTGAATATTTTGGTACAGATTCTATCTTTGATGCTACGTTGATTTCACCACCAATTGGGCATAGAAAGCAAGCCATGTATGACAATGTGGGAATGCAGCCAGGCATGCAAGCCACAGCATATGCTCCCATGCCTAATGTTCAGCCAAGCATGGCTCTCCCTAGTGAAGGGAATGCTGCAAATATACAGCCATCTTTGGGACAGCCAATATCAAATGTATATAAAGAATTTAAGGATGGTCGTTCTCATGTCAAGTTTGATACATATAATGGAGTACAGGACAGGTACAAAGCCCTCACATTCCTTCAACAGTTTGATGCTGCATTTCTTGGGGGTTTGTTTACAGAAGCATCCAAGATGAGGAAGGTCGCCACATTTTTGAAAGGCAATGCACTTAAGTGGTACACCAACCTTATGCTTCATGGAGATGCACCTGCTACTTGGCTGGAATTTGAGCAAGTGTTCTCTTCTACTTGGCTTACTCCAACTTTTGAAGTTGAAGTACTTTCACACTGGCATGACTTGTCATACAAACTTTGCAAGAATCTTGATGATTACACCCAGAGGTTTTGGGATGTTTTGCTGCCATTGAGCTCTTACAGGCATGTTTCTTTGAAAGAGCAAATAGAGAGGTACTGTTGTGGATTGCCTAGTGAGCTACGTGATTATTGCATCAAAACCAAGGTGGGTTCTATGACTCAATTAATTGAGAATGCAAGGACAGCATATGCATGGATGCAGGAGAAGAATTTGGGCTTTATGGACAGCAAGAAAGAAGACAACAAACGGGCTGCCAAACACCAGGATAAGGACATCAAATCTGAAAATAAAAATTATGGCAAAAGACCGTTTCAAAAGGGAGGAAAAGCCCAATTCAAAGCTGGTCAAAGGCGTGGACAGCCTAATAAACAGCCCCGTACCAAGTTATCTGATGAAGAGAAAAAGTCACTCATGGAGCAAAACAAATGTTTTATATGCAAAGGAGAGGGACACCGCTCTTATGATTGCCCATTCAAGAAAAGAGACAGGTCAGATGATGATAAGAATGGTGATAAACAGGCTGATCGGAAGGGCAAAAAGCCTAAACCTTCTGCAGGACTTCTTCCAGATGTGATTGGGAGTTTGCCACATGCACATGATGAAGAGGAAATGAAAAAGACTGAGATGTGCAGAGCATGGGGAAAAATCAGAAATCAGAATTGTTTGTTTTTCTTTGATTCTGGGGCAAAGGCGAATTTCATAACTCCTGATATGGCAGGAAGGCTTGGCATCAAGCCTGAGGAAATGGGGCCATCCGGCATGTGTGATATGGCCAACCCTGAACTCAACACACCTGTCACTCCTATCATTGGCAAGTTGAGGATGCATATCCAGGGATATCAGGATGCAGAGGACTTCTACATTATGCCTTTGCCAAAGTGTGATGCTTTGCTTGGGATGCCTTGGATGTACAGGGTGGGGGCTGATGTGCAGATGAGAAACAAGAAGATTTCTTTAACTCATATAGGCAAAAATCATGTACTTGATGTAAAGTTGAAAGGGGAGTCCATCCCTGTAGTTTCAGCTTCTTGTATTTCCAACGTAATAAAGCATCATATTTCAGCGTACTTGATTTTTGTCAAAGAGGACAGCCAACCAGTTCAGGAAGGCTCTACTCTTTCTGCTTTAGATAGAGAAAGGGCTGCTTTTATTTCAGATTTTCAGGATTGTTTCTCAGATGCACTTCCTCAAGAATTACCTCCCAAGAGGCCCGAGGATCATCAAATTGATATAATTCCAGGAAGCTCACCCCCTAATATACCTCCCTATCGTGTCAGTAAGGCACAACAGGAAGAGATAATGTCACAAGTGAAGGAACTCTGGAAAAGGAATTAATACAGCCAAGTAATTCTCCTTACTGTTCCCCTGTGTTGCTTGTGCAAAAGAAGGATGGCAGTTGGAGAATGTGTATTGATTATAGGGCTTTGAATAAAGTCACAATTAAGAACCGTTTTCCAATTCCACGCATTGATGATATATTGGATCGGTTGGAAGGTTCCTCAATGTTCAGTCGTATTGACCTTAAAAGTGGATACCATCAGATAAGGATACAACCTGAAGATGTCTACAAGACTGCCTTCCACACTTCATTTGGCTTATATGAGTTCCTTGTGATGCCTTTTGGTTTGACTAATGCACCTGCCACTTTCAATAGAATGATGGACAGAATTTTTAGAGCACACAGAAAGTTTGTGGGCACTTTCTTCGATGACATCATTGTGTTCTCTAAAAATGAGCAGGAGCACAGGAAACACCTCACTATTGTGTTTCAAGAGTTGAAAAGACACAAGCTATTAATAAACACCAAGAAAAGTGAGTTCTTTCTGCATGAGATTCATTTTCTCGGTCATATAGTGTCAAAGGATGGAGTCAAGATGGATCCTGCAAAAGTTGAGGCCATAAGGAGTTGGCCAATTTTAAAAAATCTGCATGAAGTCAGAAGCTTTCTTGGGTTGTGTTCATACTATCGGAGGTTTATAAAGTACTTTGCAGAAATTGCTTCTCCCTTGCATGCTTTACAAAAGAAAGCTGTACCGTTTCGGTGGGGACCAAAGGAAAATGCAGCTTTTGAAGAGCTGAAGCAAAAATTGTGTTCTGAACCCGTTATTATCTTGCCAGATCTTGCAAAACCCTTCGCTGTAACTTGTGATGCATGTGGGAACAGCATAGGAGGCACTTTGATGCAGGATGGCAGAGTGGTTGCATATGAGAGTAGAGTTCTCAAAGATGCTGAATTGTACTTGCAGACATACGAGAAGGAAATGTTAGCAGTGATACATGCTTTGACCACATGGAAACATTACCTTCTTGGAGCTGATTTTTATGTGCAAACTGATCATCAGTCACTTAGATATTTTCTCACGCAGAGAAAATTATCTGAAAAGCACATGAGATGGGCTAACTTCCTCTCAATGTTTCATTTTCAAATTGTACATGTGCCGGGTAACAAAAATGTCGTGGCTGATGCACTTTCCAGGAAACCACAGCCTGAAGCAGTCTCCAAGAAACCCAGTGTTTCAGCAGTGAGCATTGCTTACAACAATGTGTTAGATGTGATGAAATGATGCTGATTTTTCAACTATTTATGAACAGCTTTCTGATGGTCAAAGGCATGATCACTATATGTTGAAAGAGGGTTTCATTTTGATGCATGGACGACTCTGTGTCACTGATCAGATGCGACAGAAAGTCATAATGGAAAGTCATGCTCCTCCATATGCAGGACATAGGGGAATTACAGCAACAATTACAGCAGTGGAGCAATACTTTTATTGGCCATCTTTGAGGAAAGATGTGGAAGAATATGTGAGAACATGCATGGTTTGTCAGAAAGTAAAGTTTGACAGGCAGAAGGCACCTGGGTTGTTACACCCTTTGCCAATTCCCGATAGACCATGGCAAAGCATAGCTATGGATTTTGTGTTTGATCTTCCACGTACTCCTACTGGACATGATGGATTGTGGACAATAATTTGCAGGTTTAGCAAACAAGCCCACTTTGTGCCAGTAAGAAAGAAAATTACAGCAGATCAAATGGCCAAATTGTTTTTGCAGCATGTCTTCAAGTATCATGGGATGCCTGAATCCATAATCAGTGATAGAGATCCGAGGATGACCAGCCTCTTTTGGAGAGGACTGTTTGAAAATATGGGCACTACGCTGAATTTTTCGCAATCTTTTCACCCTCAGTCCGATGGACAATCGGAGCAGGAAAACTCTACCATCTTGGATATGTTTAAATGCTATGTCTCAGACCACAAAAGCAAATGGGAGCATTATTTGCCTTTGCTGGAATATGCTTACAATAATACGGTGCACACATCCACAGGTAAAGCACCTTTTGAAATAGTGGAAGGTGCCAGGAAGATACCTCCCATTTTGCATACAAAAGAGAAAATCTTCGAAGCTGATCGTTTTGTGGAAAGCCTTGAAGAGGCTTACAAGAAGATCAAATATGCCTTGCAAAGAAGTCAAGACAAGCAGAAAAGAGCAGCAGATAAGCACCACAGGGAATTGGTATTCACAGAAGGTGATTGGGTTTTGCTGCGTTTTCAGAAGGCAAGGCTGAAAAATAAGAAAGGCAAGGAAAGGTTGTACACAAAGCTGAACATGCGTTACTATGGTCCTTTCCAGGTTTCTGAAAAGATAAACGAGGTAGCTTACAGGCTGAAGTTGCCTCCGCATTGGAAGATACATAATGCCTTTCATGTGAGCTTATTAAAGCAATATCATGGAGATATTCCCGAGGATCTACCTGATGAGGTGCAGCCTGAAGTGAAAGAACAGGATGAACTTCTGGTCCCAGAGCAGATTCTGGCACACAGAGATAGAAAGCTCAAGGGTAAAGTTATCCGTCGCTACTTGGTAAAATTTCAAAATTACCCATCACTTGATGTGAAATGGATGGAGGAAGGTGAACTGGCAGATTCACCTGGGATATTGCAGCTTTACCTTGATGCTTTCCAATTAGAGCTGACTGCGGTCCGGGCTCCTACAGGTAGTTCAGCAGAGCGAGCGTCTAGAGCATTACCTGATGTTCGAGAGGGGGGTAGCACCTCCACTCCCTCAGTACAGATGGGCTCACTGTGATTTCATGAGGTCGCTTGATGACACTGTATGTTTCATCCGAGATACTGAGCTGACAGTATTTTTCTGCTGTGAGACTTCATGATATTGATGCATCTTGACTATTGATCGCCGAGGATCACATAGATTTCGAGTAGTATATATGGATGGATGCATGCCTCTCCTAGCCATATTTTCACTGTCTCTGTATACTATAGCTGCGGCTTTCTTGTATACTCTTTTATGCTATATTTCATGCTCGCTCCTGTGTTTTGGGGCAGCAAACTGTGGTTTGCTGTTTCAAGAGAGGGGTATGTCACGGGGGCGTGAAATTCAAAGTACTTTAATGTACTACAAGACCGTGACAACTTTGGTTTTAAAAGTCCAAGCGTGGGCTTAATAATGTGTAATTAAACGCGGCATGGTGCCTAGCACATAAGCGTAATTAATCTTTAGGCCCAAAGGCATTCCAAGGAATTAAAAGAGTGGTTGTTGGGAAATGATGATGTGGCATTTTTAATGGGCCCCCTAGAGGGCCATGTACCTTCAGTGGCCCCCCTAGAGTTCCAAGTGGCTCTAGTGCCTTCTACATGCTCCTTTGCCATTCCTGGACCTTCCTGGGCCTTCTAAACTTCACATGTGTGGTTTTCTCTCTCATCTTCTCCCTTTGTTGAGATTTTGGACTGGTTTTTCAGCCTCCTTCAGCTGAATTCCGTTTTTCTTCATAACTCCTCACCTATTTGGATTCCTCGACTTTTCTTTACTTACAATTCTTTTTCAATTAGTTTCTTGTTAAAGTTTTTGAGTTCTATTTCTTAAAGGCCCGATGGCTTCCCCTCTGCCTCCCCTTCGTAGTGATATGCTTTTCCCTCCGTGCGTTTGGTAGAACGGGCAGAGCTGAGCACTTCTTTTGCTGGTCAAATTTGCAAAAGTGGCTTTTTCTGGACCTTTTTGCTTCTACCGCCTCCTGGGCCTCTCCTCTTGCAAAGCTACAGCTTTTTGTTGAATTTCGAGTGGTCCGACGCGCTGGTTGACTGGTTTTTCTCAGTTTTGGAGGACTTTCCGGCGATGAAACTTCTCCAAAACCTTCTCAATGCATTCCTCTCTGAAGCACGCTTCTTTTGAGCCCAAGAACTCCCACTTCTTCGCGACAGAAGTGCTTCTTTTCGCATTTTTCAGTGGAATTCTTGCTGGTTGGCTCTTGTAAATGCTCTTTCTTCATGCCTTTGCACTCCTCTTTGGCTGAGAATGCAATTGGGCATTGGCTACTATGTCCTCTTGGCGATTGAGGACTTGGTTCGAGTTTTCAAGGCTTGGTGAGTTGTGATTTTGCTACTGCAATTTCTTTTTGCCATAAGCTATTGGTTGGCCTCGTGTGCCGCCTCTTTCTTGGCTCACAGGTGCCCAGGCAGTGCTACATGAGTCATTCTTTGGTTGGGTACTTTGCTGATTTTATTTTGGAGCTTTGAAAAGCTTTGTGAATGCCATCTCGAAACCACTCAAGGAGAGTGCACCTGGGATGCAGTGTGATTGCATCTGGACAGCCAATGGAATTGCACTCGGAAAAGAGAATGCCTTTGGGTTGAGCCTATGGGTTAAGTGCACTTATGTGATGGTGTTCTATGCTTGAAAGCCTTGCGAAGGCTTAGTGAATTGGGGCTGTGTGCTCAATTGCAGGGAAGGTCTCTTAGATGCAACTTGTAATCATTTCACTGTGAAATATAAAGAGTTACTACCCAAAGAGAGAGAGAGAGAGAGTGTGTGTGAAATCTACACAAGTGAGCGAAAGAGAGAGAGAGAGAGAGAGAGACTGAAATCTAAATAGGTCATTAAGGTGAAGCTCTAGGCCTTCAAGGGGACTAAGGAAGAAGGTCCTTACAATCACTTGTAGAGCTTTTTGTGGATTTGTCATATCAATGGGGCACCTAATGTGGATCACAAGGAGCCTTGACTCTTCTTCTCTTTTCTCTATCAGCCTAATTTCCTTCTTCAATGATCTAGGCCTCTCTCCTTTGAAGTAGTAGAACTTCTTTGAAGGCAACTGGTTTGGGCCTAGCAATATCTTTTATTTAAGGTTGCTCCTTTTTTACCTTGCCGTAGGTGCAAGTCTTAGTGAAGGCTTTGCACTAGAAACGAAAAAAGGATTTGTGTATTTTTTAAGATTTTGGATAATTTGTCATCATTCCTTTTTAATTCCTTTTTAGTTCTGCTGAGTCATTCACTCCTTTCTCTCTCTCTCTCTCCCCCACGTGAGACTACTTATTGCCCCCCCCCCCCCAACTAATTAATTAATATGATTTTTTGAATGTTAGGGTCACCTATTCCAACACTTGAGGGAGTAATCTCTTCTCTTCTGGATCAAAAGTGGAGCAAATTCATTGGAGCATCTACATCAAGCACAATCATCTCTAAGGAAGCATTGTATACTAAATCCACTTCTTTAAAATACTCTTACTGTAAAAAAGAAAGACATTGAAGCTAAATGCTTCAAGAAACACCCTATGCATAAAAATCTTGAAAAAAGTGACGATCAAGAGCATACCACCAAAAGAAAAGAAGAAACTCTTACCTCTTCTTCTTTGCTAGATACACTTCTCTACCGAAAGGGGCGCCACGGTGTTTGGGGCCAATCGGGTGCACTTGTCTATGTCTGTTGAGCAGGGGCATTCTAGCCTCCATCCCTTTTTCAGTGGTTTTGTTTGTGAACAAATGGGTAAATGCCAAATGGTGATCATGAAATGGTTAATGGTTGTGATATATGCTTTGTGAGCTGTAAATAAGTGCTGAAGTGATTAGAGGTTTAGTTCCACTGCCCTCTGAGTGATTAGAGGCCGGTTTCAGCCACATACCAACCAGGTTATTCGAGAGGATCTCCTGCAGCTACACACCTTTAGGACCTCGTTGAAGCCGAGGGAGCTTCCAGTGAAGCTACGTTTCTACAAAGATTACTCTCTTCGCATTTCGGAGGAGGGATTCATCACACCACCGGGGTACACTGAGCTTCATATGCCTCACTCACTACGGATCTCCATCAGACAGTTTCGGGTATCATCACACCGCCTCCGCATAGAGAGCGGCAGAGCAGAGGGGATTCCTAGGGAGCATCGCTTATGCATATTGTGCGACTGTCAAGAGGTTGAGTCGGAGGAGCATTTTATTTTCAGGTGCCCAGTGTACTACGAGATCCGAGGTCGCTACCACTGGCTCTTCAAAACGGCTCCAGGCTCCTTTCCAGATTCCTCGCCTACCCAGATCAGAGATGCCTCGCGGCCTTCATTCACGAGGGAATCTGACATAGAGAGTACTTACTCAGGCGACGGGGCTTGGCCACATCATCAGACACCTCTTAGAGCAAGATCACAGAGTTCTTCCCATCGAGTGACATTGATCGTCTAGTCTCTAGCCGCTGACGTGACAGAGACCCCGACCCAACGATCGCAGCACGACACACAAGACATCAAGGGGACACACAAATCACTCTACGGGACCTCCCGTCATTGTTTGGACCCGGGATATGTCCCACGAGAGTCACGGTGGCTCTGGTCTTGTGTCAAGCCTCGTCCAGGAGACCGAGACGCACAGCACCCCTTGACGGGCACCAGCGTCCCATCACCGGCTATGCACCAACCAGGGGGACATGACATACGGAGGATTCCGCTCCGCTCCAGTCCTTTTCTTTTCATTGTTACATCCAAATGTATTTGATTATGTATGATCAGACTTAGGATTCAGCACAGGTGATGATGCTCGTTTCAGTAGCTCCACCTTTACGGTGATTTGTATCAGGTTTTCTTTCAGTCTCATAGACCCATCAGTCTTCCGAAGACTCTAATAAAATTTCTTTCTTTCTTTCTTTCTTTCTCTCTATCTATCTATCTATCTACCAGCCCACCTAGCCTCACGCCTGCTCACTCCCACCCCCACCTACCGCACCACCTAGCCAGCCCGCTACCCCACCATCGTCTGTTGATCATGTCCCCTCCTAATGCCTATGCCTCGCTCGCCTTCTGCTCCCGCCTCCTCCAACTCTCCATCGCTTGCTGCTCAGCCATCGCCTGGCTATCCAGCTCCTTTGCCATCTCTTTGCTGCCCAATTCCATACCTGTGTAGCCACCAGTGTGCCACACTTGGCTGTTCCCAGTCCCCCATCACTACCTTGACTACTAAACCTCCCACATTGCTGCTTTCTTGCTGTGTCTCAGCCCCCTCCCATCAATTCTTGCTGCCCCACCCCTGCTTTTTGCCATTTCCCCATCACACATTGCCCTTTGATCACCCGATTCCTGCTGCTAATCATTGTTGCACCCTGCTTCAATTGCCAAAGCTTGCCTTCATCCCGCCATTGCCTATCTCAGCCCCATATCCAATCTTCAAAGTAATTCAGTTACTTCAAATCTGAGATCAAGGAGGCAGGGCCAATGGGAAGGAAGCCCCCACCCCCATCCCAAGTGATTGAAGGGGGAAAATCAAGAACATAAAATAGCACCCCTTAAAAAAGACAGCAAGGGCCATGGCAAAGGGAGAGAACAGTGACAAGAAGAAAGACAAAACATCAAAAGCAGCTCAATCTCGAGAACAGCAGCGGTCTACAGACTGATAGCACAGATTTGCCTCATCCTCAGCTTCAGCAAGGCAAGCACTACAACTTCAGCTCCAGCTTCAGCTTCAGCATCATCAGCATCGTCATCAGCATCAGCATCAGCGTTATCATCAACATCATCGTCATCATCTTTGGAGAAGATAGCACCATTATTGACACTGATACCAGTATCAATATTAGTATCGCCATTGATACAGATATTGATATCAACAAAGAGCTGCCTAGTGGTACAAAGGATCTTTAAGAATTGTGGCGGAGATGTAACGGATCCAGCGCATCTTCACCTGGTGGGCATAGGGTGACTTACTTTTCACATCGAGATGGTCACTCCAACTTACAGAAAGATGAACCGAGTGTCACCACCTAAACATTCAGGACTCTATGCCCCCTCTCGTCAACAGCCTATGGTCTCTCTCAAGGATGGTGTTGGGAGCGGTTGTTTGGGCAACACTGCCTAGAATACATATGGTAGTGCATCACAATTTAGCAATGGGAAGGCAGCAGACTCGGCCTGCAGCCACCCTTGTCAACATTTGACACGATATTTCTATACCTTGTGAACCATTTGGGAGCAAGGTGTAGCAGAGTCTAGGAAGGCAAGAGCGTTTCTACAAGGCATAGCCTACATGCACCTTTTACACTTTCATGGGTCAAGGAATCCACTGGTTGTATAGCCCTCCCCCTTGCTTGTTGGCACCTATTTCCAAGCTACTCTTGGCATTTTCCAAGGTACTCTAGGCATTGAGCTATCATCTTGAGAAGCAGTCTGCACAACAGTCGCCTGTTTTTCCTGATTGGTTAGGCATCCCACAGATTATTGATCTATATCACTTTTCAAGTTTTCTAATAGATAGTTCTTTCTCAGGGCTATTATACCTTGGCCAACATATGGACGGATACTATACATACTCTGATGGCCATCTGGGCGACCATGCAGGGTCCTCACGTGCAACCTCCGCTAGGAAAGCTATATTTTCTAGAGAATGCAGGGCTCCCCTTTCTTCTCTGAGAATACTACAAGGTTGAGATGGTATTTTCAGCCTCAACCTAGGTTGTTTTCTACCTCCTTCTGAGGAGTGTTTTCTCATGTACCACATGATGTATTTCCACCTTGAGCTTTTGCTCTTGCCGGTTTTCTTCATACTTAATAGAAGTCTTTTTAATGAAAAAAAAAACATTAATTAAACTAGACCTAGCTTGTAAAAGGAAGCTAAAAGAAAAGTACAAACCACAATGGGGAATCCGAGGCTTCTTGCTGAATGTTTCAAGCTTTTAGGAATTCCGCTTTGATGTTCTACTACAACCACCCAAGTCGAAGGTCCTGTAGCATTCCTCCCTTGCACTGCATGCTTTAAATTCCGCAGTAGTTGCCCTCCTCCATGCTGTTCAAGAAATGATTCAATTCCCCTTCAGAGGCAACCCAATGTCTTGAAAAGAATATCATAAGCAGAATTTTCTAAGAATCTCTATCCATATGCTCGCTGTAAGGTTTGTTCTCTGCTTCAAAGGTTACATAGGGATTTGTAGCTCTAATGGCTGTGCATGCTTCTCTTAATGATTACCTCTGCAATATGGTCAACTTTTTTTTAAACACTAATTGTCAACTATAAGGTCTCACCAAAAGAAGATAGTACAAGCATCCTTACCTTGATCAAAGAGGACAGCTTCGAACAGTATTCCCGCTTTCCATGCACGAATGCTCCAATTCCATTAAAAAGACAGAGGTTGCTGCCCTTTTTTTCATACCGTAGAAAGCTATGGTGGTACTTCTTTCCTTTCTCTCCGTACCTGCACGTTCATAGTGCAATCATCATCTATTTCCACAAACACATTGGCAAGTCTCACCATCTAAATTTCAATAGAAGGCAGGGCTGGGGCAGGCAATAGATTTATATTATAAGATAGCATGTTCCACCAATGACAACAAAAAAAGATGGTACGTGCATTTGCAGAATCACATACTAGAAAAAATTATGCCATGCAATACTGTAGTCAAATCCCATGATATTTTTGGGCATGGCATCTGTGGCACTGATTTTCAAACAAAAGAGGTGACACCCCACAAGGAAACCTTGGACTAAACTTGGTACTTCAAGGAACAACATTAGACTTTTGAACAACTATGTATCCCTCGTTTGCAATATCAAACCTGTGATTACAAAAAACTAGTCTTTATCCAATGTTTAGACTGTCAAAGCCTACATTACTCACATTTTCATCGATAGTACAGTCCTAGCAGTAATGCAGTCATCTATCCAACTTGGTTTCACTATAAGCGATCCCACTGCACATCCATACAAGAACTTCATTGTGCGCACCTGGAAAATTTTTAAATGTCAGATCTGCAAAACAAATTACAAGTTTTCCAGCACAAACATGAAATTGTTTAAGAACAATTACAGAAGGCATGACAGAAAGAAACAAAGCCAACATATTCTAATAACCTGTTGTGGTGAAACTATGATTGGACAGGTTGCCATTTTCTTCTGTTGTTGATGAGGTTTTCTATGATGTATAGTTGAATAAACGGGAACATTGGACAGAAGCACCCCACCATGCTGTTGAATTTTCCTTTTAACATCTTCACACATTGTCTTTTTCTTAGCAGGAAATCCAGTAAACAAGAATTCCAATCCTCTGAAGAGATCACATTGACAATCAGCACCACCACCTCGTTTCGATTTAATTTGACCACCTTTTAAATCACCAGCGTTCAGTGTTTGCATGTCCTTGGAGACTCTTGATTCCCAATTGCCCACTGTCCCAATTGCTCGCACTGTTAATTAAGCAGCAATGTTTGCAAAGACAGGGAGACACACCTAACTAACACTGTAAATTTTGCATAAAGTAAAAAACCAAAGAGAAATATGTTCTATGAAAATTGCAATGAAGGTGGCAGGGACAGATTTGGTGAAGCGCAAGAGATGGCAGAAAAGGGGAAGAGGATAGGGGAGAGGAAAGAGGGGAGAGAGATAGGAGGAAAAGGGGTAGAGGGAGAGGAAGGAAGAGAGAGAAAGGGGGTGAGAGGAAGAGATATAGAGAGAGATTGGGAGAGAGTGTAGGCAGCGCATAAGAGGAAGGAGGTGGGACTAAATAGGATTACATGTCACATCTTTGTACAAATAGGGGTGGATGGGGACTTATACAGTCCCTCCACATTTCCCACCTAAGAGGCCTCTAAAGGTCCTCTAAATTGCCCCTTTTTCCCCTTCATTACAGCCATCCCTTCCCATAGAATTTTTCCCTCAAAATTTCACAGCATGGCTGTCCCAAAAGTGCAGCAAACAGCAATCTAAGAAATACAATTGAGACTAAGGTATTTTTTTGCAGGATCGGGAGGAGGGATGGGTGACGGTGGCATAGCACAGGCGGCAGAAATCCATGGCGCGGGCAGTGGAGAGACGGAGGGGCGCTTGGGCCTTTCACATAATCGGAGGCAAGGGCAACGGGCGGCTAACGGACTGCCTCACGTGATGGACGGGCTGCAGATCGATACCCTTGGGCTTGAACGACGGACGAGGAGCAGCTAATGCCTGAGAGACGGACGGGCTGCAGATCGATACCCTCTGAGAACCAAGCCTTGCTATAGTCGCTTATGCCCCAAAGGCAATGAAGGAGCTTGAGAGATCAACTCTGCCTGTCTGTGTATGATTCGGGATTCTCATCAACGTGCGCTCCGTTGTGTGTATTAATTCACAGAATCCTTCGAAGGGGAAAAAGTACCAGGCCCCAAGAAAAGCACTATGTTACTAATGCAATGAAGGTGGCAGGGACAGATTTGGTGGAGGGCCAGAGATGGCTGAAAAGGGGAAGAGGATAGGGGAGAGGAAGAGGAGAGAGAGAGAGAGATAGGAGGAAAAGGGGTAGAGGGAGAGGAAGGAAGAGAGAGAAAGGGGGTGAGGGGAAGAGAGAGACAGAGAGAGATTGGGAGAGAGAGTGTAGGCAGCGCGTAGGAGGAAGGAGGTGGAAGTAGATAGGATTAGATGTCACATCAAAAAGTGTACAAATAGGGGTGGATGGGGACTTATATAGTCCCTCCACATTTCCCACCTAAGAGGCCTCTAAAGGTCCTCTAAATTGCCCCCTTTTCCCCTTCATTACAAAAATCTTGATCAGTGTATGGAAAAAAACCTTTTAGCATTTCCAATGATGAGCTAGCCATCAGTTTGTCCGAGTGGTTACCACAAAAAGGTGTTGAATTGCCATATTTGACTGCTGGATTTGCTTCCTTAAAATCACTGCAGGGTGCAGGTGGCGTATCTTTTATCACAACGTTTTCAATGGCTGGGGGCATTCCATCAATTGGACAATGGGCAGAAAAAAGTTTAGATACTGCATCAACATCGATATCCTGTAGCAAATCGCTTTCCACAATCCGAGCAGCTCTTAGTCGGCGCTTTTTGCCACGATGCCATATTAATGGAGGAGAATTCTGCAAGTCTGAGTCCTGAAAAAGCCTCTTGCTCTGACCACTAGAGCTACTTCTGTTAATACAGACATTTATACCATCGTTTTGAGCAGTTCCATCGAGTTGAGGGATATCTGCAAACTTCAATGTTGTATCTCTGACCGATTCATTGGTTTCCATTGTCCAACTTTGCTTGCCTAGACAAGCTTCACCATTCTTAACCGGACAGGTGCCTTTAGGTGAGTTTTGTAAACAATGATGTGTCTCAGTCCTCAATATAACAGCCTCCTGTACAGATGAAATTGGACTCATACTGAAGGCCTTGAGAGAACTCAATTGCCTACGCTTCACCCCACTTTGGAATGGTGCTTGGAGGACGCTCTGCTTCTCTGTGATGTAGCCCTTATCAGTACATTACATGGCACTGATTTAACTTCCAAACAAGCTTTGTGATATTTTAATCTACAGATAGATTCTTCATGTTATTTTTACATTTCAAAAAATACCTGTGTTGGCAGCTTGGAACCTTTTTTCAGGTGTTTTAACCCCAGCAAGCACTTTGTCGCTGCTGTCACCTGCCTTTAAAGCTTCAGCTACATGGTCAACAATACCAGCTTGCTTGGCAGATGGTGTAGTTATATTTGCAGCTATGCTACAAGGGACAAATGAGCAGAGTGGCTCCTGCACAGCTGACGATGAGCATTTAACAGATGCTTGAGACATAGCCATCAGAATTTCTGCGCAAGATTCAGCAGATAAGGTTTGTGTATGGTCATTTCCTCTTTGGAACTGCTTCGCTGTTGAGGTAATTAAAGCTGCAAGGCCAGTTTGCTGAAGTTTACATACATGTTTTTCCAAGCTATCAGCCTGAGCCAAATCACACGGTTCAGACAAATCACTTGTTTCGAACTCCACAAATTTATGATTCTTCCTAACCAGTAAGACATTTTGTTGGATTTGTTGCTCCACATCCTTGTTCTGGAAGACATCAGTTCAAACCCAAGAATTATTTGAGATGCTGGACCCTGGTCAATCGCACTCATTAGATCACCATGTATCATGCATAAAACAAAATGACCACCCCCTCAAACTAATTCTCATAAAAACTGAATCAGATATTGTCCGATTTGGGAGTTTTTGACTTTTGCTATCATGCAATAGAGGCAGTTTGTGGAAGACTTACTGGGCCGCCCGTCCAGCCTCCAAGCCAGCGACTACTGAAGGATTCCTTTGAAAGCATCTGTTGCTCTAGATGATTGCAATAAACCACTGTGTTACACCTCTCAGAGATACACATCGATGTCGATAAGATTTCTCGAACCTCAGCTGCACCATCGTTTTGATCTAGAAGCTGCAATGAACCACTAGCCTGATGATTTACTATTGTAAGTGCTCCTGTGCATAAACAAGCCTTTAATCAGCACACTATACTATACAGCGGACATATTCAAAAACAGCTCGGAGACTAAACAAGCTCCTATAAAAATGTTGCCTGATTCAAGCATGAGAAGCTGCACCCAACGTTAAAATTGTAACAACAGTCTCGAAGATAAATTTCATGGTTACTCAAACAAAATTTGCCACCAATGGAAAACCAGTTCCATATCTTCAAACATAAGGCTTCCCTAACACCAGATACGTAATCTCCTTCCAGAAAGTGAAACTTGTCTCATTTCTGAAGATGAAATACAAGCATTCTGCGTCTATGAGCAACTGTAAAGCCTATCAAAGGGGGACAAGGAGATATGTTATGATGGGTAATTGGTTGATTAAAAGGGAGATAGAGAGATCTGTTATGATGTGTAATTGGTTGATCATATAGTATTATCCACTTGGATCACGAGTAATACGTAGATTTCACTTGCATAAGTTTCAACCATTACAGTTATTAGAACAGGAAAGTAGCATTTTGATTTCATCTCGCCAAGGACTTTGGAATGGTGTATGTTCTGATGTCAACAAGGTAAAGGTAAAGCTCCTGGAATCTTCTAGCCTGCCTACCCCTGTATAGTCCTGCACATACGCTCTGGTTCTTGTCTATACTCCTATCACACCACAAATACCCTTCATGTTTGGTGTGAATACAATTTGTTTTCAGAATTAGCATCCGATCGAGTCCGTATCAGTTGTGATTCATGTATGAGCATCTGTTTCAGTGAAAACTGCTCTGGTTACCTCAGTTTTCTATAAGAAACATTTCTGCATGCTTCATAAGAGCTTCCTTCATGCAACCACTCTATCTTTGTATCAGAGCTTCATATATACTCTGGCTGAACATAGGAACATGCCCAATTCATTCTCTTTATGAAAAAGATAATGCAGTTTTAATAACCACAAAATGTCCATCATGCATAATAGGGATTAGCGAATATGGCATCCCCCACTACATCATCAGCGCCCAATAGTGAGTGAAGACCATAGTATTAAGCGTATGCTCTCACACATATCCACATACCCACACAGGCATGATCATCCAACTAGACGAGGTCTTCGTATTGAGTTTCTGGCAGCACTCCAGAGATGAAGGGAAGACTGACCCATGATAAAGGCTAGCACTAAGAGTGCCGTAATCCACATTCTCTTCATTCAATATATGATGACTGCCAGTGAGATGTATTTGTTGTTCTGAGCTAAGAACTCATGCACGCTTTCATGCAAAGTAGCTGTCCATACACCACTTGAATCATTCTGAGTTGAAAAACAGCATTTTCATCGTTTGATACCAGAGCCCCCCTGTTCCAACCTTCAGAGAAGTTCATTGCTGATTTTGCGAGGAATGATATATACCCTTTCCAAGCGTTCCTAAATGTTAGAAGCCCAAAACCTTGAACTTTTTAAGTGTTGTGTCCAGCCAGCAAGAAAAATTCCAGATCAGATTCTACCATGAGGAAGAAACAGAATCATGCAGGCAAGCGGTACAAACAATGTTATAGAAAGAACATCAAAGCTTACTGACACCATCTACACCCTTTGGAGCCACAAATAATGCAAATTATGATTACAAGTGGCTTGTGAAAGATATCACAAGGAGACAGGCCTACATAGTCACAAGTAAGGATACAAGACCCATAATGGTATGAAAAGATCAACATTATTTGAAAAGAGAAGTAATCAACCAATGGTTCTCCCCTCTTTACCTGTGCTCATGGCAATCTCATCTGAACTGTCACAAAGCCAAATCAACAAGTGAAGATTGGGTCTCTTGGACGCTGTCTGACATCAAATCAACAATCCTATCTTTGACAAGAAACTCACAAATGGCGCACCCTGCACCAGCTTTGTGAGCATAAGTATTGCAGTTTCATGGTTCCATGCATGACAATCCCAGTACTATCCTCATCGATAGCACCTGCTCACATAATTTCTTGGCTAGTTCTCATGGAATACTTAACTTTTAAAAGCTTTAAAGGTTGGTCTAATATGGGGTCAAGCTTACAGACAGTTCTACATCTTAAAACAGAGGTGCAGAATTTTTGCATTCAAAATTCAGCACTATGTTTACAAGCTTGACATTTATGCCATTCCCTTAATCCATCGACGATGTCATACTTGCCAACAGTAGCTGTACTATTATAATTCTAAGATCATTTTTTAATAGTCATCACACACAGTTCATACAAACTGAACGTTCATTGGTAGCTGAACCATCAACACCTATATCAAAAGAATACAGCTTCAAATTATTCCTCTAGATTTAAGGACAGTTCTGTGGCATATCTATTATCCTGAACTACCATTACTCTAACCCTACTTAGGAAGTTACATCCTGACTTACCATGCCCTCATGTACCTCCTCATCGGCCAGTGAACCATGCCATTGAGTTACGTCCACACAATGGTCCACCTACCAACCATCATATTGTCTTTTCTTAATAAAATCACAAGAAAAAAAGAGGCTTTACGGAGTTTCTTGAAAAAGGTCAAATCCAACCTATTCTTGCTACCAATTTTGTGTTCCTGTCCTATTGGTTGATAAGAAGAAGAAGTCTATCCCATTCTCCATCTCAGCGATGCAGCCTTGAATGAACACCTTTAACACAGGTATCCTTTGCCTCAAATGGATTGTCTCTTTCAACAGATGCTTCAGACTAAGTATTATTTCTTAAAACCCATCTAAATTTTGCTCTAATAGATGTGTATTCGAAAAGGTGATGAATACAAAACAGCATTTTGAAACAAGGTTCGGACATTATGGATGTCCCCGTTTGAGAAAAACAATGCATCAGCAACAATCATGACATTAATGGTATCTCGGGCCTTATCTTGACAGGTATGTCCTTGTCTACCTTGATGGATTTTAACCTTTAGCAAGATTCTGATCAAGCATCAAGAACAACTTAAAAAGGTATTTAAGCTTCTTCAAATAAATTCACTCTATGTCAGCCTAGAAAAGATTGAGTCTTTCTGCACATGATTGGATACTTGAAACATATGACGTCAAGAGATGGCATCCCCCTAGATTTGAGAAAATCAAGCCATCGAGGATTGGAAAACTCTCATACAGGCTCACACTCTCATTAACTAAGCATCAAGGATAGCTCCATGTTGTCAGAAACCTGAAAACTCTAGCTGAAACTGGAAGACATTATAGACCACCTACGGAGATGCTAGTATGCAAAAAGCCTTAGTCATTAAAACACAATTGAGTAGGCTTAGAATGAGAGAGGGTCAAAACAAAAATGATAATTTGAATCAGCTCAAAGATCTGATAGATCAACTAGCAATGCTTGGTGAGAAGATACCTCATCCACAGATAGTTGATCTTCTTCTCAACAGTCTTCCAAACTCATGGGACAACTGTGTCAGCACGCTCTTTTACAGAGAGCATCCTTCCACTTTAATCAGCTTTATGGTTACCTCATCAATGAGAATTTAGGTAATGGGATGATATAGCCTTTATGGCAAAAAATAAAAGAAAAAATCAGAAACCCCAATTCAGCCCTAAACCAAAGAAAAATTTTACTTCTGAGTGTCAAGATGATCAGCTTGAACAGAACAACACAGAGAAGAAAGCACCATGCTTTTACTGTGGGACGCTTGACCACTTTGCTTCCTAATTCAGAAGGAAAAGGCAGATATGGCTAAATGCAGGCCTAAATGTAATGGTAAAGACACTGCGAATGTAGCCATGTACCAGACTAGTAATGTTGAGAAAGCCTTTCTCAAAACCATAAAACTCTGGCCAAGCTGATGAGAAATGGATCGTTGACTCTGTAGCCTCCAATATCTTCACTCTGCACAAAGAGTGGTTCTCTCACAAAGAGAATAGTGAGAGTGACCATGTAGAACTAGGAAACTCCAGACTTCATCAAATCAAGAGTACAAGTAATATATAAATACGAATACTGAATAAAAATAATGGGACATACATGGTGTTGTATGTTCCAAGTTTAAGAAAAACCTTCTATCTGTTCGTGCCATTACTATACAAAACAAGAAGGTGGAATTTGATGAAGGGAGATGTCTCATTTGAGACAAGGACAACTAGTACCTTACAGAAAGGTAGACAATGCATTCTTTGGTAAATATCCTAATTTGAAGAGCTGAAATTTAACATAAGGCGTCCCTGAGGCGTATATGGTGGGGCTGATCTGAAATCCTGGATCCAACTACTAATTTGCATCAAGTATGGACTCTATATGACAGCCATAAGTGCATGATGAAACACTGAGGTTCCCCACATTGCACTATGGCTGAACCTGATGATGTCTACTACACTGAGGCAGGATTGCACTGATGCATAAATGTCCTCATAGTGAGGAATGATCTACTGATCGAAAACGAATTACCAAGCACGTGGATATGTGTTTTGTGAAAAGAAGTGACACTAAAAGCTAAATTTAAGACATCATGTATGCTTCCTCAACAGCAAACACACATTGACACAGACCCAAAAAACTGTAAGCAGCAACTTTCACAAGAATTGAATGCCATAATTACAAATTTCTGACTAGATACTGAGCATGAAGTACAAATAGCTCTACAATCTAATGGAATGTTTAGCCAATATGCTAATGTGATGTTTGTTTAATCCTCACCTGCTTTATTATCCGTGACAGGCACTGCCACTACGTTCAGGTTTTTCCCAGATATGTTGCTTGCATCAATATGAGAGTCTACACATGCAGAATCACAATGAGTCTCCTTGAGGACATCAAACAACCCAACATTTAGGCACTCTTCTTCTAAGGAGAAGTCATCAAGCCCCTCTGTCCAGTCCTCATCACATGCATCTTTATATGCCGAAGTTTCTAATGTAAAGGCATCAAGTCCACACAGTTCTCGCCCTCTTTTGAGCTCAAATGCAGCATCCAAAATCGCTCTTGGTCCACAATCCTGGCATGTATCTTTCATAACATCTGCAATGACCAGTGTCTCTGCTGTTGCCACAATGAGTCCAATGGCAGCCTCCACATCTTCAGCAATAAGCTTTGAACTGAGTTTGACTTTCTTGCCGCTTCTGATAGCTGAGACATTGTTCTCCGCTGGCCTCTTTAAAAGTGTCTGTGAGTTTCTCTTACCAAAACTTTTTATTTTTACATTGCCTGTATATTGAAATAACACTTTTTCAATACAATAAACACAAAGAGGTTGTACTCTGGTAAGAGATACATTAAGACTCAAAGGCCGGTCTATGGACTCTTTCCCCCTGTGTTTCTAATTTAAAAATGTAAGCACGAAAGGACTTCACCTTTGCACGATCTAATCTGGACTGGTGGGACGTACAGCTCAGTTGATGGCGTGCGCTGAGAAACAGGCAAAAAAGTGGCATTGCATTGATTGATAGTAGTTCTGCTTACATTGTGTGCCTCAGTAACTCCAGCACATGTAACAGTTTGGAAGATCCCTTGACACGCAGGATCCGACCCGGTACCACAATTAGTGGCCCCACCAATCATGGCACACAAATCATGTTGAGTAGTAAAATCTGGGCTTGGTGCATCTGTTGCTATAATCTGCTTACATCTCTCATTCTCAGAACTCCCTTGACGATAATCTGAAGCTACTGCTGTCTCTCTTGGAGAAAGTGACAGTTGCAAAACAAGTTTCTGCAGGACATGAAATGAGTGAATCATGACATGTGAAAATGCTAAGGTACTCCAATTGGAATCAAGGTCCATGCAGTCACATAAATAAATTCTACCTGAAACCTAAACAGAAAAATAATCTTCAGACGACCTGCTTGCTTCAAAAAACTGACCCCATTGAAATAGAGACTTTTTAAAAAGGTAAAAAAAAAGCAACCATGGAGAAAATAAGCATCTTGTATTAAGAAATACTGGTTATTTGGCTTCAAGAATGCCACCTTTGGTTGCGAATACAGAGATGGAGGCAGAGCATGTCCACTTTTTAGACTATAATCCTGAAAAGAGAACAATTAGACATTAATATGATGATATCCGAGTGATGGTATGTCATCTCAAATCAGCCTATATACACATCCAGCTAGTTCGTGAAAATATTTAGGCTATAGACACTTATTGTGAGTACAGAAAGCCTATATGGAACCTGCTAATAAAATGGAAAGGTGATTTTTTAAGTCAAAGAAGAGTTGTCCTCTTAAGCGAAAAGGTGTGCTGAAAACTGACTTTCCAGAAAGGACACATACCCAGGTGCTGTTTCATTCAAAATTCACCACATTCAGATAGGAACGTATTCCAATATGCATTCCCTAGTTCCTTGGCTGCCTGCCACATCCATAGTCAAAACCCAACATATAATTCCTTTGAATATTGCTGGATGCCAGGGTCTTCACTGTTAAGAGATCCAGAGAACTCTTTTTTTAAATGCTTCCCTCAAAGAAAGCTGAGGTGATCATTCAACATGTACTCTGTCTGCCTGATGCCACCCTCAATACAAGACAAAATCTATACTATCATGGACATCTATGTAGTGGGAGCTGCTGTTCCTGCAGCAATCCATACCAATCTTGTGTGGCAATCACCTGAACATCTTTTTGGTCTCATAGACTTTTTTTAAGATCTACACTAATAAAGCTCTCCATCTCTTTGCAATTGCAGGTGGGATTCTTCACACACCGTGGCAGAGATACATTGGTCCTCTCATCACAAATCTACTTCGTCACATGCACCCTTCCACTTGGGTGCAATGTGACACACTGGCTACATCGACAAGTGTGTAATAGTTCCCTAATAGGAGATTTTGTCGTATGCTGTGACCCCTTTGTGAGCCCTTGCCCAGGGACAGTCAGGCACAAGCTACGTAAGTCAGTCTCTAAGCCTTAGGTCAAGTCAGACAACCAGTCTTGTTCATGGGTACCCGCTGAAGAACAGTAAATAGTTAGTGTTTCCATCTTAGATTAGGTTAGTTCTAGGTCATAGCCTAGGATAGGAGCCCCAGAGGGGCCCTCAAAGGCTGACCAATGGACCAGAAAGGAAGAAAGAAAGACAATCTATTAACGTCCACTGGAGACCAAAAGGTCTATGGGACAACAAGAAACCCTCTAGTACATCTGCTTTAGGGAGGGCACATGGCAGCTCCCAAGGAGTGCAAAAAGCCACCCACATTATTTAGAATACCTACATTATAGTCTAGAAGAGTAAATAGCCATACATCAGTTTAAGACTAAGAGTCTTTTGGTTTTTATTTGAACTCTCTGATTAGTGCTACGCATTCACGGTAAACTGCCCATTTTCAATCCTTTCTGGCAGCCCTGACTTCAGCTAATTCAATTGCCTTAATCTTAAGTTGAGCTTGTGTAAGCTCCTCTGCTATCCATACTTTGGTGCCCTTCAACTTGTAAGATTGTCGAAGAAGCTTAATCCGCATATCTTTTGACTTCAGTGTAAGGATTGCATGACCTTTATAGTGCAAAATAGAAGCTGGCCTGGAGTCGTCATCATCCTGCTCATCCTCATCCACCCATTTAATGTTGGGCAAGCTTGCTTTGATCTTTGTCAATATTTCACTATATGTATAATGTGTCCTCCTCTTTGTACCAATCTTCTGGGAGTCCCCCTATTCTAATCTTCAGGGCATTATCACATCTAGCTTCGTGTTCTTTAATCTCTGCTTGAATACCTGACGTACATGCTTTGGTGTCCACTTCCACAATCACTTCCTTCTTAGCAGTTTGTACTTCAGTGTGAACAAGATCTTTGACTGTAGAGACTAGCTGTGGGGTAGGGGGGGAATCCTTACAAGATTTTACAGCCTCGTCAATCAATGCCTGCTTACCAAGCCCTTCTAGAATGTAAAGTCGAGCCTTTACTTCTGCCAGTTCCAATCGTAGTTCTCTCACTGCCTATTGCAGATAAAAGATCTGATCATGTTGCCCAAGGATGGGCCGTTTTGAGCCTTCTTGTTGGTAATTCCGTGCATATGGAGAGGGTGTCATGGCTGCAATTGTAGAGTACTGAGTCTTGATGGATGTTGTAGGAGTTGAGGGAGACTTGGAGGAGAGGGTAGGCCAGTAGTCCATAGTTGGCTGTTTGTTTGAACCCCCTAGCTTAACCTAACCCCCGGGTTGGGTTGGGAGTTTAGCCCAACTCGGGGTTAGGGTTAGTTAGTTGCTTCTGACAGGTACGGAGGGAGAGGTACGAATGGAGAGGTATGGCTTTTGCAGATGGGCGGTACGATATTGGCTACCTGCTAACGGGCTATATGGACGGGGGGACTGTACGGTACTGGCTGCCTACTGATGGACTGTACTGACAGGAGTACGGAGGACGAAGGTGCGGAGGTACCGACGAGGTGCAGAGTACGGACGAGGTACATAGTACGGACGGGGTACAGAGGTACGGACGGGGGGGAGAGAGAGAGAAGAAAGAAAGAAAGTCTATTAACATCCACTGGAGACCAAAAGGTCTATGGGACAGCAAGAAACTCTCTAGTAGATCTGCTTTAGGGAGGGCACATGGCAAACTGCAAAGCCTACCCACAAAACTCCCTGGCAAATGAGCCGAGGGGCTTTTATAGGCCAAGGAGACCAGAGAGAGACCAGAGATCTAAACAGATCCCTTGAGCACTAATTATGTATCCCAAATACTGGATTTCCAGCAACCCAAACTCACTTTTCTTTGCATTGAGGTATAGCTGGTTATCGCACAATAATTGTAAGGCACATCGCACATCCTTAATATGGTGCTCTGCTGGAGCGGAAAAGATAAGGATATCATCGAGAAAGATGAATAGACACTTCCCAATATAATCTGCAAATACGCGAGGCATCACCTTGTTGAACGTTGGTGGTACATTCTTCAGACCAAATGGCATGACGACGAACTCGTAATGAGCTCGCTCTGTCTGGAAAGCCGTCTTTGCAATGTCAACTGCTGCAAATATACGAACTTGGTGGTAGCCACGATTTTTGAAAAAAAAGAGAAGATTCAAGCTATCACCAATTGGGCTCAAAAGATCCTGTCCTTTGTGGGATTTTGTCAAGCCTATAGCTCACACATGGATGGATTCTCAACACATGCGGCCCCTCTTACAGAGCCCGATGACTGGTAATTTTCATTGCACTTAAAGTGATCATTCATGCTTAAGCCCTGTGGTGGGTGAGCAGTGGTTGGTAATTAGGGAGTAAATACACGCAAACAGAGAGTTCAAGTTACAGGCCATGACTTACAACAGTTGGCCATGACAGCACCGGTTATGAAGGTCACCTCTTGGGATGATCCATTACATACACTAGCAATATCGCCATAGGGGTAGTTTTACAGCAAGAGGATAGGCCCGTGGCATATTATAGCAAAAAGCTCAACGATGCCAAAAAGAACTATTCAGTTTATGATAGAGAGCTCCTTCGTGTCATCCAGGCATTAAAACATTGGAAGCCTTTCCTATACGGACGGACTTTCACGGTCAAGATAGATCACTAAGCCCTTAAGTGGCTTCAGACAATGCCTAGTTTACAATGGAGTGATCGGCAGCAACGGTGGAGCTAGATATTCTAGCAATTTGGGAGAATGATAGAGTACGTCCCCGGCAAAAACAACCTGTTGCCAACGCTCTAAGTCGAAAAGGTTCAATCCAGACCATGGAGAAGGCCACTGTGCTCGAAATCAAAGTAAAGGATCTTGATAGCATGAAGGCACAGTATGCAGAGTTAGCAAAGTTTGGCACACAGTTCCAGTTAGCCACAACGCTTACTCCACGCCATTACTCATTAGAGGATGGTTGGCTTTTCTATAAGAAAAGATTGTGTGTACTCAAAGACAAACGGCAGTTGCTTCTCCATGAAGCCATTAAGCCCTCGACAGTGGCCACAGAGGTATCAACAGTACTTTGGAGAAGTTAGAGCACTATTTCTATTGGCCAAAGATGCGGAAGAATGTATACAGCTATGTTCAGAATTGTCAGATAGTATTATTGTATGCTTATTCCCTACAAACAGACGGCCAACATTGAAGATGTAGCTCGTTTGTTCATAAAGTATTGATATCCCATTGGAGGGTGGCCAAGGACCATCACATCCGACAAAGACTCCAAATTCACTTCTAATTTTTTGCGAGCCTTGTTTGATAATTTTGGTACTAAGCTGCAGATGTCCAGCGCTTTCCACCTGCAATTAAATGGAGAGATGAAAAAGTATAATGGTATGGTGTTTGATATTTTAAAATCATATTGTCATGATGCTCAACGAAAGTGGGAGCAGTTTCTTTCGCTTGTGCAGGCGATTTTTAAAGATACCTATTCCTCAAGCATTAGTCACACATAGTATGAAGCAGCGCTTGGACGACGGTTTACATCACTCCTCACTCGGATGGTGTCTCCATCTCTTGAAGCCAACAAAACTACCAAATCAATGGCAGAGATTACAGAGACCGTAAAAATCCGCATCGCCAAAGTTCAAGCGTCGTACACGCGCCAGGCTAACAATTCCATATGAGATGTCGAATATAAAGAGGGTCAATGGGTGTATTTGCACATTATCAAGCAAAGATTGAAGCGGGTGGGCAAGCGATGCCCTAAGCTGTCTTTTAGGAGCTTCAGACCATTCCCCATCATTCAAAAGATCAATGATGTCTCAATGAAGTTACGTCTTCCGGACAGTTGGACTATGCACAATGTGTTCCATGTAGCTTGGTTGAAGCCATATTTTGGACCTCCGCTTACAGAGATTTCCGACGAGCAGCGACCTGAAGTTCTTGATGAAGCCTAAGTTTTGCAACCAGAGCAAGCAAATCCTTCTTCATAAATTCAAGCATGGGTCAGGACACATGATCCAGGAGTTTAACACCAAGTTCCATAATCGAGATACACATGAAGCAATGTGGTTGGACAAAGACTTTTTCCAAGAGTTTCCAAAAATTTTGGCGGACTACTTGGAAGCAATGAACCTACCGCCAAGTTAAGAAGAAGAGAATGTCACATGCACCCCTGCACTTGGGTGCAATGTGACACACTGGCTACATTGACAAGTGTGTAATAGTTCCCTAATAGGAGATTTTGTCATATGATGTGACCCCTTAGTAAGCCCTTGTCTAGGGACAGCAGTCAGGCACAAGCTACATAAGTTAGTCTCTAAGCCTTAGGTCAAGTTAGACAGTCAGTCTTGTTCACTAGTATCCACTAAAGAACCGTAGGTAGTTAGTGTTTCCATCTTAGGTTAAATTAGGTCTAGGTCATAGCCTAGGATATGACCAGAGGGACCCCCAAAGGCTGACCAATGTTCCAGAGGGAAGCCAGAAACGCAGCCTGCAAAGGCTGCCCACAAAACTCCCTAGCAAATGAGCCAAGGAGGGGCTTTTATAGGCCAAGGAGACCAACAACCAGTCGGCTACAGCCTGGCTGAGCCTGGCTGGTTGGCTAGCTCCTTGGTCCCTATAAAAGGCCCTTTCTGCCCTCTCTTTTTCTCATTCAGTCCTCCCTCCTTCAGCACTCCTACAGCTCCACTCCAGCCCCTTTTGAACAACCTGACACCTCCAAAAAATGGCCTCTGACCAGCCTCAGCTCTTGGCCTCAGTTCAGCCCTCCTGGCAGGTGTTCACGCAGCGCATCAGACGGGGAGTCGGATCAGCAAACAGAGTAAGGTTTGGGGTTCTGTTTCAGCAGCTCTTTTCAGTTATCTTTTACAGTTTGCATAGCTCCCTTCTCAGCTCTATATTTCAGTCATCTCTCAGCTCTCTTTTAGGATCTATCACTCCTTGCTTTCACTCTCTCACTCACGCAGTAACCCTGCATTCTGGTGGACAGCACAAGCCTCTTCCTTGCCTTGCAAAAGTGCTCTATATTGTCAATGTGGACAGCATCAAGGTCTCGGTATTGGTCGGCATTGCCTCTCACGTCTTTGGGTCTGCTATACGTGCGCACAATGTACTCTTCACAAGCGCGTTTCTGTGCTCTCTCGAAGAGTGTTATTTGTATTTCTCAGTTCTCCAAGTATAAAGCAAATTCTCCCCCGATTGGGGGAGGGGGCCCTTAGTGGGTACAGGGACCTAATCGGTTGTCGACTCCATTCTCTCTCTACCCTTATCTCCTTTCTCTCTCTATGGTGCATAACGCTAATTCCTCGCTAAAAGTTTAAAGAAGATCTTGCTGTGATTACATGATCAAATTACTGTTGCATGTTACAAAAAGATATTGTTGCATTCCTGACAAGCTTGGAATGTAAGCATCCAATTCATAAGCCCACCAACCCTATGAACTCCAAAATATAAGACCACTATGAGTAGCCATGTTATGGCCAAGCTCCATGGAAACTTTAAAGGGAAGCCAAACCAAGAGAAATCGCTTAAGGGCCAAATGAAAGGAAGGGTCAATGCAAGGCAAGTGTCACATCACCATAGACCATCGTTTAACAGTATGTTCTATCTTGAAGGAGGTCAAGATTGCAGACCAAAGGTTTTCTACTGTTATGCGGAGCAAGGAGGCTTTTGAATCATAGCAAGTGTGTGCTTATGTTTGGTCCACATGTTATGGGTATCCCATAAAGCATTATGTCTAGCAAGAGGGGTGACACAAGAGTAAATCCTATGCCTAGTAGCTCTTTCGACCTGGTTTGACGAACTTGAGGCATGGGTAATGCAACACAGTCGGACATGTCACAATCTATGACATATCTGTTTCCTAAAACCTTATGCTTATGGATGGATGAGGGTGTGCCCTTTCGATGGGACATGTCCCATGAGGCACAACTCTTCACAAGAGCTACAACGTTCCAAAGAGGCATACACATATAAAGAGGGCACTTCCATTTGTAACATTGTAATGTAGCCTCTCATTCAAGGTCGTCCAAGAGGTACACACCTCTTCGTGCACACAACCAGCATAGACTTTTTCATGACTTTTTCATGTGTGGCTCTTCACTATCTATATAATAGGGTCCTTTGGTATCGATCATACACTTCATACAGTTAAGCAATACATATATTCTTGTTCTCTGCTATCTGTAGGAAAGGGGGTAGGGGCAGATTAAAGAAAGGGAATAGAATTGGCAGAAGGGAGAGAGAGGAAGGGGGAGAAGGAGTGAGAAGTGAGAGAAATGGGTAGAGGAGAGGAAGAGAGAGGAAAGGGAAAGGGAAAGAGAGAGAGAGAGAGAGTAGGAAGCAAGTAGGAGAAAGAAGGGCAGGAGATAGGATAAGATGTCCCATCAAAAAATATGTACAAAGGATGGCGAGGCGGACTTATACAGTCCCCTCCAATACATCCTCTTTTTGCGACTCTCTATACCTAAACATTTCCTAGCCAAATTAGCTCCAACCCTCACCAACTTGGCCTTCATTACAATCCATCCCTCCTCAAAAATAATGTTGTCCTCAAAATCGTAGGTAATGGTTAGGCACCAAGGCCACCTGCTGTAAAAATAGCATATTCCATCGTGAATGCCGCCAAGATCAAAAGGAAATATTCCTTTGTCTTGGGTGTTGTAGCACCTCCAGGGTCATGGAGGTGGTAGTCCATCCTCACATGCTCATCATCACAAAGCTCCATAATCACATAAGTTTCAGATGTCCCCATGGTTTTTGTTCTGTGCACCCCATTGTGCTTTGCTGCCCACTTTTCTCCACATGGGAAGCATCAATTGCTTTGCCATATACCCCACATGGTAGCTTCCATGGGCG
Organism: Dipteris shenzhenensis; assembly: GCF_047967505.1. Taxonomy (NCBI): domain Eukaryota; kingdom Viridiplantae; phylum Streptophyta; class Polypodiopsida; order Gleicheniales; family Dipteridaceae; genus Dipteris; species Dipteris shenzhenensis. The sequence continues at coordinate 698,204 of NC_141610.1, forward strand.
CTTCAATGATCTATCTTTGCATTGCATCTCTAGTTATGCTGTCCTTGCCCAATGTCAAGAACTGAAAGTCAACTTCATTATGGCTGCTGTATTTGGACTCAAACAGCTCCATAACATTCCATGCATCTAGAATTCTCGCATATGAGACAACATAGGACTCTGATACTTGGATGCTAGTAGCACACATATCTTTCAGATGTCTTCGAAAGATAATGTCTGTGCTGAAACATGGTGCATCTAGCCTCCAACGGCCAAATAATCTAAGAGAGACAAATCAGGCCCACTAGGAGTCATGTGAGCATGGCCCCACAATCTTTTCTTGTCACCGGATACATTAAAGTCCAACCCCCTTACAACAAAATAATCAAACACATTGTTTGAACCTGTTTTGGTAGAACAAGGAGGGGTGTTGGATGAAACAAGAAAATGTCAGATCCTGTTTGACCTCCATTTGCTTCAGGCTGAAAAGGGTTAGCTGTCCATTACCGTTGTAGTAAGAAGACAGCACAAACATGCACATTCCCCAAAAGCTATCAGCCATGTGCAATCCAAAGTGCATGTGCTGAACCATAGTCTTGCGTACGCATGCCTTATTGAATGCAACTGAGCACCATAGAGCAAGTCATCTCTACCATAATCCTCAATACCACTAGATCCAATCAAGGATTCTAGCGAGTACCCCTTCTTTCTTGAAGGTAAGGCATAAACTTGCATATGTTGATGTTCAAAATATGATGCAACCAAATCTGTAACGTAATCACCATTCACTGGCTACATGCTTCTCTTGCAATCATTCTTTTCCAAGTGGGTCCTTCAAGCTCAATTAGTATAGCAGACCCTTCAAGAAAAGGTGGGAGCTCAAACAAAACATAACTATTATAGTTTTGTGGCAACTCTGATGCTTGCTCTATAGTCTCAGTAGAGGCAAAGGCAACATGCAAAGCACTACTAAGTGGGAGCTGTCTGAGCAAGGTCATCACACTTACAGTCTCCTTATATGTCGAAACAGGTGCATGCCTTTGCTCTATGATGATACAAAAAACACATTCTGACTTTGGTTCTATCTTGAACCCGAGCTCTTCTGCTTCAAGCTCAATGGGTCGATGAATTGCAAATCTGTCTCTGCTTAAGCTCTCCATATAGGGCACATTTCCCAAGATTGATATCATTGCACGATTTTCAGTCACCTGATAAATTAGTTTCCATAAATCCTCACTGTGAATGGATTGAAATAGTGGCATGCACATAAGGCTGTGTAATGCATTACCCCTTGAAAATAATTGCATCAAAATTTTAAGTTCCATAGCCATGATGCTCAAACCTGAAAGTACAATGAACCCATTTCTATCCAGGCTTGAAAGTTTGTATATCAAGGAACCATTCATTTCAACAGCATGATTCCAATGTATGATTGCCTTTTGCATGTGGCCATGAAGGAGCTGGCAAACATATGACTGATCTCCCTGTGATACCAACATCTATGGACCTTCATTGTTGAGCATGCAGTATAAAGAAGCATATTGCTCTAATGATAAATATGCTAAAATTTGTGGTCCAAAAACCTCAATATCACACTATCTTAGGACTGCAATCATAACAGTTAAGTCTCGGGGCTTGTCTTGCTAGCTTACGTCTGCAATTTGCTGGACAAAGAACCTTTTTATCTGAATTTCAAGCTCATAGGCTAGTGATATCTGCATGTTACTAGTTGTCAACCTTGATAAACTATAATCAACAGTCCTCGCATCACCCACATAGTTTTGTTCAGCCTCATCATGTGCACATGGATTGCTTTTGCAAGTGCCACCCCAAGGCAGCAATATTTATCACGTGCTATATGCAGCACAAGGACACCCTTTCGAAGCTCTGCCCTTGCATTTACAGCAATCCTCTGAGATGCCCTTGTTCTCATCATGTAGAGTAAAACACCTAGATATACTCACCTAGTAAGCAGAAATGAAGGGCATCACTTATGGAGCCACATTCCCCACTTTCATGCTCTTGAATATGTTGTGATGCAGCTTCAAGATTAAAATTGTCATGCATATCTTGTTCTTGCTGCACAAGCTGGTCCTTGTCATTATGTGTAAGTTTACTTTGGCATCCTTTGCTATCATTTACTTGGTCTCCTATACTTTCCTTCTTTATGGAGACCATACAATGCTCGATACTCACCTCCCCAAATACTTTGTCCTAAAAGTTTACATGCCTAAAAGTATCAAGTGTGCGTGCATCCAAATCCTTACCTTGCTGGTCAACATCTACATCTTGATTTCTATCACAGATTTGCTCATCATTGTTTAGGGCTCATCATCTATTTTTTCACCCATCACGCCTGCTTCATTGTTATTGTCATGTAGCCTTGTTCCCTCTCTGCTTAAAGGTGTTTCTTCTTTTAAGGTGCTGAACTTCCAAGGCATCATCTGGAACAATGTATTAATAGGTCCTGCAAACTGGCACCTTCCATGGCTTTGAAGCAATAATTTGGCTGTGTACTAGGGAGACGCATAGCATGGATGAGCTGCATTACCAACATTGGCATAAGTGCATTCCTCTCAAATGTTGGGCGTCTATTTTTATAGGCTTGCTTAGCCTTTGTCATAACTCCTCTAGGCATCATAGCTCCAACAACAGGTGGCTGCTCTATTGCAATTGTATCTCCACATTTAGAATAGAATGACATCTTTGTCAATTCTAATGGCTAAATATGCAAGGTACAACGACCATCGTATATATCCCGACCTTGCAAGTTGTTTCGTGCTTGCAATGTGAAAAGCCTCTCTTTCTTTCCTCTTTTTTCTTTTTTTTTTCTTTTTTAGGGGGGGGGGGAGGAGGGGAAGGGTTCCTAGGTCACCTAGGACAATTAGGACACCAATAACCTAAGATTGCTAAGACAATTAGGTTGTTGGGTTACTCTAACCTAACCCAACCTAAAACTTATGGCTGCCAATGTAAATCATGGTAGAGGAGGTCTGGCGGACATCAAGATCTGCAAGTAACTTACGAAGCCAAACACACTCTACACTAGTTGTGAAGGCTGCCTTGTACTCAACTTCACAACTCGAAGTAGCAATTATAAGCTTCTTTTTGCTGAACCAAGAAACGCATGAGGAGCCAAGCATCAAACAATTGACACTGTGAGACACCCTCGTGTCATAAACAACCTGCTCAATCATTGTCCGTGAACGCATGCATGCAAATCCAATGAAGATTGATCACCATAGGACAGTCCCAAATGCTGTGTAATGGAAGACCCACTTCACTACGTGCCAATGCTGTGTGTTGGGCTTGTGCATGTACCTGCTTAACTAGAAAACGGCATACTGCAAATCAGGCTGAGTATGACATCGGTAAATAAGCCAAATCCACAGCCTGCTGATAAAGAGTGGCATCAAATGAGGCACTCACATCTTAGGGGAGAAACAGAAGCCAAGTTCCAATGGAGTAGAAACAGGCGTCCAATCTTCGAATAGGAAGCGCTTTAAGAGCTGTCCAATATTTTTGAATTGACTCATCATTATGCCCAGCTCAACTTTAGCAAACTGGATGCCCAATCATAGTGCAACCTACCCATATCTAACATTGCAAATGATTTCTGCAAATCTGCCTTGAAATTTGCAATTCTCTGTGAGTGGGACGCAATGATAACCATGTCATCCACACAAAGAATTTAAATCAGAAATTCTGATTCAGTCTTCCGGACATAAAGAGTGGCCTTTATAAGGCTGCTTTGAAACCGAAGGCATAGCAAAAAAGAATGTCCGTGGTGCCTACTTCGAACCAAATAGAGGGCCTCTGTCAGCCAGCATACATGAATTTCAAAACCTGCAACGTCAAATCTTGGATGCTAAGTGACATAAATCCCCATGAAGGAAAGCGGTCTTGGTGTCCAACTAGTGGACCTCCCAACGCCTGTGAGATCCAATGGCAATAACGCATCGAATGGTCATAATGCCATGTTGCTGGGCATAGCCTTTCGCAAAAACAATGCATGCTCTGTAGCGGTAAACACTGCCATTAGCTTTCCACTTCAATTCGTAGACCCACCTAGTACCTATGGCACGCTTGCTTGTTGGCAAGTCACACAACTCCCATGTGCCATTTGCATGAATGAAATCAAGTTCAGCCCTCATGGCATCCATCCATTCTCTGTTATCAAATGCATCCTTATGACAAAGAGGTTCCTCATTACAGGCAGTAGCAATCAAAGCAACATGAAGCAAATTGCCATACATTTTTCTTTGTGCACCTCTGGTGTGAGCAGCCAAGGGCTCAGCTTGCTTACTATCTTGTAGAAAGAAAGAAAGAAAGAAATTTTATTAGAGTCTTCGGAAGACCAATGGGTCTATGATACTAAAAGAAAACCTAATTCAAATCCCAGTAAGGGTGGAGCTACTAAAATGAGCATCATCACTTTTCTGATATCTAATGACAGCCTGCTCCTCATCAACTGCCTGATCAATTGCATGATCATTGAGAGGCTACAAATCAGGCTGAACATTGGCACAACAGGAGGAGGCTTTTAATGGCTGGAAGCATTTGGAGGTGTACCCTGCAAAGTGTCGTCTTAATTTATGGACAGGGTGGAGTCAAATACATAAGAGGATTCTACCAATTGAAACGTACAAAAGAATAAAACAACCATAGTCACGGGCGACGGCACATGGAATGTCCACCTAGCCAGCCTCCAGAGAGAACAACACGTAAGATCATGTACACAATTTTTTCTGCATGTTTTCTCCAAGGACTGGTTGGTAGCAGCAGACACGTGGCTAGAGCAGGTACATGGCTGTAGCATGTGCAGCAGGCAAGACCATGTTGGTATTTTGAAGAAATATGAAATCGATTTTTTTAGACACAACCATAATAGTTTGCAAGGGATGAAATCGATTCACTTCAAACAATAGCTTCTAGACAAGAACGATGTAATACTAATGCCCGAATCGATTTTGGAAATAACACAAGAACTCATAGATATATTACAATGCAACTGTTGCGAGAGAAGCTAGCAAATCTATTAAGGAAATCGACTAAGAACTAGGCTCGGCCCCCAGGCTTGTTGCTTATTACAAAAAAAAGATGCAAATCTACATCTCTGGCATAGAAACGACCAAGAAGACTTAAAACACCGATTTCCTCAAAACTAATATCATGAGCATCCAGAAATTGTAGAACTAGAACCAAGTGGCCAACTTAAGGAATCACTACTATTCTCTTTGATGAAACTGCCCCAGAGTGCATACATTGATGTCGCCTTGACTTGTGATCACCACTAGAAGAGATTCCTCCGCTTAAGTTGATTCAACCATTTATTGCCATGTAAATTCCCGCATAGAATGGACCACTCATCTCCTAGAAGCACTACGATGTTGCCTTGCATGAAATTCACCCCCTTGAATAAGGTTTCCCTCAAAAAATTATTCCAGCATCCCCCCTCAAGCTGAGAAGGGAACATAGGAGAAAAACGATTTCTGAAAGACAACACAAGCTGAAAGAAGCTTCCAACACAAAGCCAATAACTGTCAAAGAAATGAAATTTGTCCACACGAGAAAGAAAGAAAGAAAGTTTATTCTAGTCTACTAAAGACCGATGGGTCTATGAGACTCATAGAAAACCTGATACAATGAACAAGAGGGTGGAGCTACTAAGCGAGCATCCTCACCCATGCTAGAAAAATGTGTAGGACATAGTCAATGTCATCATCATCAATGTCACCATAGTAATAGTCCTCACTGGCATCATCATCATCATAACATATACAATCTAATCCGATACATACAATGCAGCACACACATGGCATGACACGTCAAGGTACACCCGGTGACGAACCAGACAGTGCAAGCAAGAAGCCCATGATAGATCATTGTCTATTGTCTGGAGGAGTAGTCCGTTGTGTCCTCTTGGTAGCATCTCTACGCATGACAAGCGCCACAGTTAGCATTGTCAGCCGTATCCTAGGTTTAAACATAGATGATGTCAGCTAGCGTGATCTGTGCACCTATCCTCTATCGAAAGTGCCGCGTCTCGGTCTCAAGGTCTCTGCCTCTCCTCTGTGTATGGTGACGTCTCAGCCTGCTCTTGCACTGCATGGACGAAGTGTGATGTCTCTAGTGGGAAGTAGCAAATCGCTATGAAGAGATCTCGACTAGTCGTGTCGTGACTCGTAATTGGATCCAAGGAACCTAGAGTGTGGGTCCTCTTGTCAACTGAGATCGCCCCAATGAGAGATGATCTATATAGAACCGCCACTTCTCCTGAACTGCGTACTCCTCCTATCTCCCTTGTCTCCTCCCTGTAGCTGACTCCCGATTGTATCCGTTGTGAAGGGACGCTCTGGGCCCTGATGTGTCTCTGTGTAGCGTCATGTGTAGGACTCTGAAACATTCCCAAGCTCTGACCATACGGTACCATTACGTTCCAAATGGTGCAAGCAAGGGTTTAACAGTTTGGTGATTTCCAATACTCACTTATGGCACGAGAGATTGGGGCATCTAAAGGACATGGTGGTAGATCTCCCACCCATGCATGCAATTACAAAACACGTATGTAAGGGCTGCTTATTGGGAAAAATTCATTGCTTCTCATTTCCAAAAGATGGGACTACTGGTGCATCCATCAAATTGCAACTAGTACATAGTGATGTATGCAGGCTGATGCCGACATATTGTTTGGGGGACTTATACTATTCTACTTTTGTAGATGACTTTACCAGGTTTACTTGGATTTTTCCCATGAAAGCCAAGTCAGATGTCTTCTCGTGCTTCAAGCATTTTCTTTCATTAGCAAAGAAGGAGGTTGGGGAAAAACTCTTGACCCTTTGCACTGATAGGGGGTGGTGAATACTTCTCCCGAGAGTTTTCTAAAAGTAGAACATCTACAGAAATGGGCAGGTGCATGCTTAAGGGGAAGTCTTTGCCTAATAAATTGTTATGTGTGCCAACTATGTGCTTAACTGAGCACCCACTCGAGCATTGAAGACCATGACCCCTTATGAAGTATGGATGGACCGCAAGCTTGTAATTTCTCACATGTGGGTGTTTGGATCTCTTGCATATGCACATTTACCCTCTCAACTGAGGCATAAGCTGGCTGCATTATAAGGCCATCAAATGCATTTTCATTGGCTGCAACTCACAAAGCAAAGGATACAGGTTGTTTCAGCCTAGCATAGACAAGGTCATTGTTAGTAGAGATGTGGTTTTTGCTGAGAATGTAGTTTTACCTTGGTTGGATTGTAAAAAACAGCCATTGGTGTTATACTCTAGTCGAGGTAACATGACCTTGGAAGGGTCAGTCGACATTTTTCATTAGAGGACCGGTTTATATTGTATATTGTTGTGATGTATGTAAATGGTCAAAGGAATCAATGTCTAAGGTCCTTGGTGAGGGTGACGAGCATAGACTAGGTGAATCTAAGGTTGAGGACCTAGGTGCACCTAAATGTGTGAAGCGCCAAGGGGCAAATGGAAGAGAGGTAAAAGGTTGCATGCTAGGGGCCTACAGGTTTTGACATGTGGCATCTAGATTCACCTAGGGATATAAGGGCTCTAGAGAAAGCATACAGAAAAAATTGTGCAGCACACACTGCATAGTGGAGTATCCTTGGGGATTTCCTTTGTCATCAGTCTGGTGGTTCTGCAAGTTTTTTGCGTGGGTGTCTCCTGTGGTGTGCTGCATCAACAATTTGCATGCAAGTTGTGGGATTGGAATTCCAGTCGTCGTTTGGACGCAAGTTGTGGGATTGGAATTCGAGGTCGCGGGGATGTGGCGGTGTGGTCTCACGGTGCACAAAATTAAGCGCCTCGACCATAGTAGCCTGACCAGGATTTTGCTTTGCGTGGTCGACTCACTAAGGTGTGGTGCCTATTAATCGGGATCTGGATGACACCCAACCGGTCTTGCTTATGTGCGGGTTGACGCATAGGCTTGAGTTATGGATTGAAGCGCCTAAGCGTGGGCCAACCATGAGCAAAGCATAGGACACAAGCTAGTGTGGTAGCCAAAGGGGGACGCATATCCACAAATATGGACAGCTGTCCCAGAGTCTAATGGATTTGGAGCTTGTTGCAGAGACTATAATCGATATGATAGCAAGCAGAGTTAGTCTTGAACATCGTCGCCTAAAGGTTCTCCAAAACGGGGTGTATTCTGTACAAAGTTGAATCGAGAGTATAATTGGCACAAATTGGGAAATGATAGTGTTTTCAAACTCAGAGTACCGTGTTGTACTGGTAGAAGTACAAGATTTTAGTCCTTTCTTTATGCACTGACTTTCCTCTCACTACGATCTTATTGAGTAGCGGACAATGTCAAGTTAGCATGGATTTGGTGGTCCAATTTTCAGGATCTTCGCTTCCATTCCCGTGGGCAAGAGATCATGGTCAAGACAAAGTAACCAAGGGGCTTCCTTTGTTTATTTAAATCTCAGCTTGTCTGTGTTGTGAAATATTAGAGTTCCTTTTATTGTAGCAATAGTTTTTTTTCACTTACTTAGGGTTGCAGGAAATTCCCTAGTATAGGAATGGTGTTGGTGATTTGAAGCTTACAATTTTGCAGTTTGATATATGCCTATATAGCGGAAATTTTGGGAGTGTGTTATTTGCTTGAAGATTTCAGTTTGATTAGTGTGAGTGCTTTATTTAAAAAATAAAACAAAACACTTTTAGACCTAACACCATATGGATAAAGGCAAAGCTATAGCGATGGAGGTTGAAGAAGAGGCCTCAAGGGTGGATCCCATAGAATCGAGAGTCTAGCCGACACAGCAGGTGTCGCACCCAACGGCCCACACTATCAGGTAAGGATTGCTTTGTTAGAGGATGCCTTACAGCAGATTCTGGCTCAGCAACTGCAAGCAAACTACTTAGGACAATCCGAACTTAGAAAGACGGTTCACAATATGTCTACAAGACCATGCCATGAGGATAACAGAAAAGCTCCTATGGAGCTTGAAGCCAGTGTTCATACGGTCGGAGCCTAGGAGGGCTAATATACCTAATATTGCCAATTATAGACCAGAGAATTATTCTAGTCGGATGACTGTCCGTAGTTCTAATGTTATAGAAGCAAATAGGAAGAGGCCTTTGTCATTTGTGAAATCAGGAATGACATGAAGGAAATCCACGAGGCCACACATATGTTTAATGAGGCAACGGATAGAGGGTGGATTAAACAACAAAGGGATGGTGTGGCATCCACTACTTGGAAAGAGTTCAATAACGAATTTAAAAAGCATTTGTTACATCTTGGCAAACCATCACGAGCTTGGGATCAGTATAGAAACCTTCATTAGAGAAATTTGTTAGTGGCTGAATACACTGATAAATTTAGAGAATATGTAATGAAAGTTTATGAACCTGTTCCTCAATCCATGCAAGTAAAGGATTTCGCTGTCCAAGCTGCATTTGACGTTGTCCGGACTCTATGTAAAGCCTCCTATCAAGGCCAACTCCTCTCACAAGCATTGTGCTGACATAGAGCTGAGAAATAAGTCCTCAACTTCTGTTGTGGCAAGTCTGCCTCATCCCCAACTATAGACTTACCTTGGTCTCCTGCAATTGCACTTCCATGTGCACCTTTTCCATCAACTTGCATTTCTGCATTACCTTGCTGTTGTGTACTAATGTATTGCTGGGGACAAAAAGTATTTAGACCAATGCGGTTGTGCAAGGGCCGCTTGCCATCAATATTATTATGCCCATTTTCAAAACTACCATAACAGCCATCTTCCTTTTGCTGTCCATTGTCTTCATAACTTTGGCTATCCTTTTCAGTTTGTACTGTGTATTTGCAGCTCTTGTCATTCCTACTGGTCATGAACACATGCCATCTAGGATTGTCACCCTTCTTGGCCTGGTTTCCATTACTGCCACTAAGTTCAGTCCTAGATGAATGCATCTCTGTTGTGTGCTTCATAGACATGTCATGTAAGTTGAAGTGTTCAAATTTTGATTGCCCTTTGAAAACTATGTCCCCAAATTTTGCAAGTGTCAATACATGGCAACAATAATTATGGCGTGCTGTACACTGCATGAGGACATCCTTACCTTGCTGGTCAACATCTGCATCTTGTTTTCTATCACAGATGTTCTCAACATTGCTTTGCTCATCATCTATCTTTTCAACCATTAGGCCTACTTCATTGTCACTGTTGTGTAGGCTTCTGCCATCATGTGGGCTGCTGTTTTTATTTGAGCAGCTATTACCACAAAACCCTTTCACACGTGCAGCTGTAACCACCTAAAAACAACCAGAATCTTGTCCTACATACAGAGGCAGCTTCCATGGCTTTGAAGCATGACTTGGCTGTGATGGGGAGAGGCATAGCATGGCTGGGCTGCATAGCTCCTCTAGGCATCACAGCTCCAAGAGACTCTTTGGGTGGATCAATATCCTTCCCATTCTCATCTTTTTGGTGCATAGGAGGAAGCAGGGCTGCTTTCCCATCATACCCTTGGGTGCTCCTGAAATGACAGCATGGTTCTTGCTGTTCATAGCCGCTGCTATTTTCATTAGAACACTTCTCCCCACAATATCCTTTAGTATTTGCAGTTGGAATCACTTGACAAATACCATAGTTTCATCTTGCATCCAAAGGCATCATCCATGTCTCTAAAGCATTGTTAGGTTGCATGTCAAGGAGTGGCATAACATGGCTGGACTGCATTACAAGCATTGGCCTGACTGCATTCTCCCCAAATGTTGGGTGTCTACTTTTATAGGCTTGCATAGCCTTTGGCATCATAGCTCCAACAACTGGCTGCTCTATGGCATTTGTGTCACGACAGTCAGCATAGGACATTGCTGTCAAATCAAACAGCTGAATATGTAAGGTACAATGTAAGAAATCCTAGATTTACTATATTTAGAGATGTGCTAAGGAACAGAAAAGGAGACTGAAATAGCAGAGAACAAGAAATAATTGTATTGCTTGAATGTCTGTAGGGTATCCATTGTGTGTCATCCATACAATTGGGCCTCTCTTATATAGAGAGTGAAGAGTCACACATGAAAAGGTGTGTACTCCAAAGTGTGTGTGCATGAAGAGGTGTGTACCCCTTGTGAAGGGTGTGACCCTTGATGATAGGGTACTCAGGAGCATATGCGCGTAGTCAACCGCAAAACCTCCTCCCGGGGAGAGGCCCGAAGGGGTGGTTTCCTGTAGTAGGACGGACCGGAGGGGTCTGCATCTCAGTCTCCCAAATAGTGGCTCCAGAGGTTTATGATCAGGGTGAGCTTAAAAAGGTTGAAACAAAAAAATTAGTTTGTTCTAGAGAAACCCAGCTCACAGCCTAGGGGATCTCTGGTATTGGGACTAATAGCTAGGTGGGGAGACTATACTACTAGCAAATCCCATGTGTAGTGAAGATGTAAAAAATTCCTGCCAACCAAGCCTTGCAGAATCAAGTGTCCTCGCGACAGTCGCCCTAAGCCTGGGGTCCGACGTTCCTAGGTGGAGTGGAGGGTGTGTAGATGATATCCTGCCAGATGGCGACCAAGGTAGCCGAGGGTGGAACCAGATGCTCACCCATCACCAGACTGCAGCGAGCAACCCAAATGTTCCATGCAGTGATACTGGTTACTACCTCCCATACGCTATCCTCCAAAGGAGGAAGAGGGAGGCTATCCGGAGGGATCGCCTCATGGAGCCTATCCTCTGAATGCTCTGACCTTGTATTCGGTAAGCTAGGGAGATCTCACCAATTTGGAATGCATGTCCTCCCTCAGCCAACCAGGCCACCACCCTGCATGTGTAGTCCCTCTGAAGGCTCTGCATACGGGTCATAATCTGGAGGGCTCCCATCCAAATCCTTATTGCTCTAGAGGCAGTGAGGGATCGTCGCCAGAGCAACAATGACATTACCCCTCCACCCGCATTTGTTCCAACGGGTCGATGGGCAAGTCTCCGTGGTCGGTCAGCCAACAAAAATAGGAGATCTTTCTCGGTCGCAAACTGGCTCATAACCATGTCCAAAACAAAGAATGGACCTCCTCGAGCACTCTCTGGGCCACCCAATGCCTCTCCCTCGAAGGGTTCCACATCGAAGAATCCATCTGAAGCCTCTTGTCAATCCATGTGGTGTAGGAAAAGAAGGGCACCTCGTCCATCTGCTCAGCAAGGCCGCCCCTGGAGGGCCAAAACCAGACATCATTTGATAGTCGTTGCATTGATAAACATATTGTCCCTTATTGTCCCTACAATAGTGTGTGTCTCTTCAATAGAGTGTCTCTTGTGAAGGGTTGTGCCTCATAGGAAGTGTCCCGTCGAAAGGGCATACCCTTCCACAAGTGTCCATTCATCAAACCATCCATAAGTCTAGAAATAGAGAAAGGAATACGTCACAGATCGTGACATCCCCTCCCACTCAAAATAAGACCCTGGTGGAGATAATGAACTGATGTAGAAAATATCATTGTAAATTCTGAAAATACTGCTGTAAAATGCCAGGGTACTGCTGTAAGTCTTCATCAGATTGCCAAGTAGCGTCGGAGTCGTCCAGATCTCGAGCGTTCATGACTGGCTGAGTAAAGATATACTTTAGAGAGTGATGGTCTGTCTTGACCACAGAGTCGGCTCCCATGAGATAATGTTTCCAAGAGCGATAAGCATGTACAACGGCAAGAAACTCCTTATCATAAACCGGGTATCGGGTTTGGATATCAGAATGTTTATGGCTGTTAAAAGCAATAACTCTGCCTTCTTGCATCAAGACTGCTCCTCTAGCAATGTCGGAAGCGTCGGTCATGACCTCAAATGGAAGGTTTGGGTCAGCAATAGCCATAACTGGTGTGGTAGTGAGTGCTTGCTTGAGTTGTTGGAAACTATACTCTGTTTCGGAAAGCCACTGAAAAATTGCTGTGCTTTTCAATAATTCGGACATAGGAGCTGCGATTTCGGAAAACTGATAGACCTTTGTATGGTAGAAGTTTGCCAATCCGAGAAAAGAGCGAACATCATGAACATTCTTAGGAGTAGGCCAGTTTTGGATTACCTCAACCTTCTTGGGATCCACAAAGATGCCTTGAGCTGAAATAACATGTCCCAAATATTCAAGTTGGGTTTTGAAGAACTCACTCTTCTCAATGTTGATGTAGAGAGAATTTGCGCGGAGAGCTTCAAAAACTTGGTGAAGATGTTGTTTGTGCTCATGTAGGGATCTGCTGAAAACGAGAATGTCATCGAGGTAAACGATGACGAACTTATCGAGAAAAGGCCTGAAGATGTCATTCATTAGTGTCATGAATGTGGCTGGAGCATTGTTTAACCCAAAGGGCATGACCAAACATTCATAGTGTCCATACTTTGTTCGAAAAGCTGTCTTGTACTCATCGCCTTCTCGTATGCGTATTTGATGATAACCTGAACGAAGATCAATCTTTGAGAATTGTGTTGCATGTAGAAGTTGATCGAAGAGGTCATCGATGCGAGGCAATGGATACTTGGCTTGTTGAGGGCTCGGTAGTCGATGCAGCGGCGCATTGACTTATTCTTTTCTTCCACAAGTAGTACAAGAGATCCGAAAGGGCTGCGACTGGGCCGAATGTGACCTTTGTCGAGTAGTTCGGTGACCTTTCTTTGGATTTCTTCATTTTGAGTGTAAGAAACCCGATAAGGAGGTTTCGACGGTGGATTACTGCCGGGAATAAGTTCGATTGGGTGATCCACTGGTCGTCGAGGTGGTAACTGCTTTGGCATTTCCTATGGAAAAATATCCTGGTAAGGCTGGAAAAAAGGTTGGTTGAGGTATTCAGGAGAATCCTTTGTTGGTGTCTCCTCGACTGCCGTAACCAACAGAAGTGAAGTCTTTACTTGGCGTTTACGAACCCACTTCTTTACTTGTAGGGCAGAGGCAACTCGGGTTGAAGGAGAGTCCCTAGAACCAGTTAGCTCAATAAGTTTTCCCTGGTGGACAAACTGGATAGTATGGCTGCAAAAACTGATTGATGGATCATAGTCGTAGAGCCACTGTTGTCCGAGTATGACATCATACCGAGAAAGAGACATAATGTCGAAGTTCAACTTGTCCGTATAATGTTGGATGCGAAAAGACAAGTTTTTGATCCTGGTGTTGCACAAGAAAGTAGTTCCATTTGCGAGGTCAATCTGATAGTCCATGAGACTAGGACTGGTGGTCAACCGAAGTTTATCGACCATAGAACTAGCGAGGAAGTTATGAGAACAGCCACTGTCGATGAGGATAGTGACCGCTGTTCCACGAATCGATCCTTGAACACAAAGTACTTGAGTGGCCAGGGAAGGTTCGGGATTGCTGGCAAGGCTCAGGTGGATGGTATTTGCCATTCGAACAGCTTTGTCTTTCTTGTCTTGTGCTGGGGTAGCATCTTCTGTTTGGGAAGTGCTAGGTTCCATATTGGAATTTTGCTTTGGTCGCTTGGGACAATCAAACCATCTATGGTCGCCTGTACAGATGGTACGAAGTCCTTTTGTGCTGGAGTTATTCTTCTTGTCAGTGGCCGCACCTTTATGTTGGGGATGTCGGTAATGACTTTGTGAAGAAGAAGAGGCGTGATCCTTGGATGAGTGCTTCTGTTGGAATCCAGCATATGATTTCTGAGTCTTCTGGGGATCTTGAGACTGTCGTTGACCTTGATTACCGGAGTTTTTTCGAAACCTGGTGTTATCTTGAGGGCGAGCACCTTTGGCCATAGGAGAGTTATGTGTGCGATTAGCACTCTGCTTCCCTGTGTTTTGGAAATCTATAATGCGCTCTGCGTAAGCAATAGCGCCAGCTGTGGTGGTGATGTTTGCTTTAAGGACATCAATGCGTAACGAGGGATTTAGGCCTGAGATGAAAGCATGAAGGCGATCATCCTCAGTTAAACCATCAATCTCCAGCACCAATGTGGTGAACTGAGAGATATAGGAAGACAGGTAGCCCGTAACTGTCGGAGTTTTGAACGTGCTTGGAAGTCTGCATTGGCAGGTATGAACTGCTTAAGGAGCATGTGTTCAAAACGTTCCCATGTTAACACACTTTTGCCATCCTTTAAGCGTCTTTGCCACCATAGAAAAGTTGTATCCTTAAGGAGGGAGGCTGCCAAGGCGATCTTTTTGCCTTCAGTGAGGTCAACAGTATCAAAATACATGCGCATTTTTGCAAGCCATTGGTCAACTGTTCGGCGATTGCGTTGACCAGTGTAGGCTTTCGGAAGTTTGATGTCAAGTCTTTTAGTTTTGGAAGCTTGAAGTAAACGGTAGAGGGCACGTAGTTCAGTGTTTTCTACCTCTGGTGGGAATGAATCCGCATAGTCGTCTAGTTGCGTCATGTCATCCTCTGTATGTGTGGTACTGCGAGACTCTTGAAGTTGTTGAACTTTCTGGACCAAGTCGGAGATGCTGTCCTGAAGCTGGGAAATTTGAAGTTGCAGTAGTGTTTCGCTTTGTACGTTGACTTCAAGGGTCTTTTTTGGACTTGAGTCTTTGATCTCTGGAGAGGCTTCACCCGAGCGTTGCGACATATCGGAGATCCCTGTGAGAAAAGCGTGAACTTGCGCTCTAGTTTGTACCATTCCTTGAAGAGGATTTGGGCTGCTCCCTGAGGTTGCTCATGTTGGAGGGGGCAGGCGAGGCAGGATGGAACCACCCGTGGAAATCTAGTAAAGGAGGTCCTGTCTGAGGTAACACTGGTGATGCCGAAAGTGGTGTTACTGCTCGTGAGAGGACAGGAGTAGGTTGCAGAGTCCACGGATCTGAGAAGGGATAAGGAGCTGCTGTCGGAAGTGGAGGATATCCAGGAGAAGGAGTGCCTTCATAGTGTAAATACTGTCTTGGAGAAGGTATAACCTGTAGAGGAGGATATCTGGGAGCTGAAGGAGGTGGAGAGTACCCTGGAGATGCTGAAGGTGAGGGGTAAAATTCTCTCCAAAGATGGACAGCAAACTCTTGAGGAATATCGGGTTCTGGGTATCTTCGTGTCTCGTGGAACACAACCTGTACTGTGCTGAGGAAGTAATGTAACTGAGGTGCCTCACGCAGAAGGTATAGGATGTGGTCCAAATCACTAGGAGGGCACGTGACACAGAAGACCCAGATGCAAAAGCTCCGAAATGGGCTGGTTGTGCAATCTGAACACGATATTGTGTGGTAGATGATGCCTGAGGTGTCCTTGAAATGCCGGGTGAATTACCAGGGGTTTCCATGCTTTAAGGGAGATTCTTTCATTTGCTGTAATTGGAGAATGACAAGAGAACCCTTAAAAGCAGAATGGAAAGACTCCACCTGGCAATGATTTAATCTGCCAAATTGTTGCGTAGAAAATCGCAGATCTGGGCCTGGTGCTGTCTTCATCGCGATAGGAGGCTGAAACTGCTGCTGATCTGGCAGGAAAATGTAGCGAACCAAGGAGAATGGCGCAACAGGCTGCAGGTACCCGATTCTGGATCGCACTAGGGGCTGGCGCACCAGGCTGCTGCTGTCATGGGAGACTGGCGAAACAGAAAAGGGCTGGCGAGGCTGGTGTTGCACACGTTGCAGACTGGAAAGGAGCAGGGCTGCAAGGGCAAGGAAACTGGCAGCGAAAAAGGCGAGGGGCTGGCAGCGAAAATGGCACGGCTGGCAGCAATATGGTGAGTGAAAACTGGCAGCAAGCTGGCGTGGGCTGGCAGCGAGATGGCGAGGCCAAGGCGGGCAGCGAACCTGTGCGGGCTGGCAGCGAGATGGCGAGGGCTGAGGGGGGCAGACCCTGCGTGGGCTGCCAGCGAAATGGCGATGGCTGAGGCAGGCTGCTGCTGCATGGAAATCCGTACGGTGCATGCAAATCCGTACGGAACGTCAAAGAGGTGCGCCCCTTTTTCGTTGGGGGCTGCCTAAGGTTCGGTGGTTGCCCAAAAATTAAATAGTGGGTTTAATTAACCCTAGGGTAGCTAGGGTAAACCTAAGGTTTGGGGCTGGGTTTTTTTCCATTTTAACCCCTCTAGGTACCCTTTTATAGGTGCTTGGTGCCTAAAAGGTGTGCCTATTCGAAGGGGTGTGACCCTTGGAATAGGTGCACCTTTTCATGAAGGGGTGTGTCCCTATTTTTAAAAGGGGTGTCCCTACATGAATAGGTGTGTCCTTTTGCCCACGATGGGGTGTGTCCCTTGAGTGAGGAGTCGAGACTCTTCATCAAAAGGTGTGTCCGATGGTGGAAAAGGTGCGCCCCTTGGTTTTGGGACAGCCCAAGCACCTGAAAAGACACGATTTTTGTCGTGTCCATTCACATCAACTCGTGATGTGTGGGAGATGGAGAGGCCATAGATGACTTTAGGCAGGGTTGGCGCTAAAAATTTTTATGCTCATCCTCTCCATCTCTTCCATGCACGATGTGCACGAGTATCCTTCTAGCGGAAAAGATGTATCAGATCGGTGCTAGAAGGTGGGGGGCATTTCCTACATGCAGGAACGAATTTTGCTCTGATACCACTGTAAGAAATCCTAGATTTACTATATTTAGAGATGTGCTAAGGAACAGAAAAGGAGACTGAAATAGCAGAGAACAAGGAATAATTGTATTGCTTGAATGTCTATAGGGTATCCGTTGTGTGTCATCCATACAATTGGGCCTCTCTTATATAGAGAGTGAAGAGTCACACATGAAAAGGTGTGTACTCCAAAGTGTGTGTGCATGAAGAGGTGTGTACCCCTTGTGAAGGGTGTGACCCTTGATGATAGGGTACATTACAATAGAAATGTCTCTTCAATAGAGTGTCTCTTGTGAAGGGTTGTGCCTCATAGGAAGTGTCCCGTCGAAAGGGCATACCCTTCCACAAGTGTCCATTCATCAAACCATCCATAAGTCTAGAAATAGAGAAAGGAATACGTCACAGATCGTGACATACAACCACCATCATATATATCCCGACCTTGCAAGCTGTTTCGTGCTTGCAATGCACTCGCCTGTGAGGCATAGTGTAGTTCAGCTTGCAGACCACCTAAAATCCGATGCATGACAATCTTCTGAATAAGCCCAAAAGGAGAAAATACTCAATGCAACACATCCAATGTAATGGCGTACAACAGATTGTGGATAGTAATCAAGAGGATTCCATTAGGCTGTGAATCTCCCACGCATTGAAGCTGCCCCAAGTTTTTTGCATGCTGGCCAAACCCCTGCATAAGCTTCCCAAAACTAGAGGCATGTTGCCCCTTGTTCCATCCATAGGCATGTGGCTGTCCCATACTATGTAACAAAGCTTTGTTGCTGTCCCACTGTGCCAAATGCTTGGTCCGCGTAGAAGCTATCAACCTGCGTGCTCAGCTTGCTGCAGCAGATGTCAATCTCAGCCAATTCAAGCCCACTGAATCGACCAGCTAGATTTCAGCAAAAGACATCAGCACCCCGATCTTAGAAAGAAAGAAAGAAAGAAAGAAAGAAAGAAAGTTTATTAAAGCCTTCGTAAGACCGATGGGTCTATGAGACTGTGAAAATCCTGATACAACGAGCTAAGGTAGTGGAGCTACTAAACGAGCATCCATACCAATGCAAAATGCAAAATGCCAAAAATGCAGAATGGCAATACTAAGTCCTAAGTACAACATAGTGATGTCGGTGGTCGACTATATATCAATCTCAGCATCATCATCAATATCATCATCATCCCTAGCAACAGCAAGATATCAGAATGGATGAGGTAGTGGAGGCATGAAGTTGGCAATAGAGTGCTGTTTGCCACTCAGAGGTGCGGTCCTGGCACGTCTCTTGGTCGTAGCTCTACGTCTAACCAGGGCTACTGTGACCCCCGTCGGTCGGGCTCCAACTCTAAACAAGGAGGGGATGTCTCCAAGTGTGATCTGTGTGTCGACCCTCTGTCTGAGCTGTCGGGTCACGGGTTCCGGGTCACCGTCATGTCGAGGCCTCGTCTCGTTGGGATCCATGTGATCTAGCTGAAAGAACTCCGTGACAGAGCTCTAAGAGGGATCAACCGAGGAAGAAGTCTGCTCCTATCTCCATGCTCGGAGTATCCTCTCGCGGTGTCTAAGTGCCTCATGAATGAAACTTGCCAAACACCACTGGTCTGGGGTTGCTGAAAGTCGCGCCTGAGTGTCATGAAATCGTATGAGCACGGGTTGCTCTCGGTTGGGATCTCTCCCCACCCGCCATGCCCTCTCTATCCTGTGCTCAGCCACACCCAGGATAGCGGTCACGAACGCAGTCGCATCTACCATCGGTGTAGCCTCAGTGCGTGGGATCCCACGTACTCTGATGTTGAGAGCCTTACCGACTCTATGCTGCTGCTCCATGAGGGTAGCTGAAACGGTGACCCTTGCAGGTTCCCGTTTGGCCACGTCAACCCATCTGGAAGTCTCCTCAATAGCAGATTGCATGCTCGCAATCTGTGCCTCGACCACCGGGGTACTCCCTGGGACAGTGTGTATGGCTGTGACCTCCTGTCGGAGCTGCATGATATCCTGTCTGAGTCCCTGAATAAGATCTCCCGTGCGAAGCGAGCCAGCTCCATCTCACGCTCACGAAAATTATGTATCTCCGTGAGTAGGGTCTCATGCGCCTCTGGTGTGTCAGTCCACCCATGTCCATGCTGAAACTGTGGTGCCTGTGGCATGAAAGAGTGGGACTGAGTCCGAAAATTGGACGGTGGCTGAGTGAGGAATGGAGATGACAGTGGAATGGGTGAGGCAGTCCCAACGGGGTGTGGGAGGATGGGCTGACTGAGAGGGAGAGGGGAGAGTGAAGCATAATGCGGCACAGTATATGACACCTCGGAAGTAGGTGTCAAAAGCTGTGTGAGAGCTGTAACAGGAGAAGAGGGAAAGGGAACAACAACCGGCGCCATGGACATGAGTATGTCACTGATCGTAGATGTAGATGGAGCTGAGACTGGAACTAGAGCTGGGCCTGAAGCGGGGACTGAAGTCGAAGTAGAGATAGAGATAGAGGGAGCTGAGGTTGGAGCTGAAAACGAAACTGACACTGTAGCGGGAGTTGAGGTTGAGGTTGAGGTAGAGATAGATGAAGAAGCTGAGGCGGGTCCTAACTTTGCCTTGCTGTTTACCCCGAGTCCACTTCGGTTGTAACGTGTGTTCACATCCTCCAAATTCAGTTGTGTCGTTTGCTTTTTTTTGTTGTTGTTATTTTCGTCTTTCTTGGCTTTGTCCCCCATTCTCTTGGAGTGCGGGTGCAGATGCGGGTGCAGATCGTAGTGTTAATGTTCAACCGGAAGCGGGAGCAGCAGTTTCCCACCCATAATGGGAGGCACGTCCGGTGCGAGGTGGTGGAGAGGTAGTGCAGAAGCTTGAAGTGGAGTGGCAGCCAAGAGGTGGAGAAGGAGGAGAGGCTTCTTTTTCTTCTTCTTTTTTTTTTGGCCCCTTACGGAAAAGAGACCCTTTTATTTATTTTTTTTTTTTAAAGGGGTAGCGGGGAGCGAAAGGGGGGGGGGGGTGCGGTTAGCTGCAGCTGCAGCAACGCCTAAGCGGGGGGTAGCGCGGGGGGGGGGGGGGGTAGCGGAGGGCTGAGCGGGGGGTAGTGGGGGGGCTGAGCGGGGGGGCTGAGTGGGAGGGTTGAGGGAGGGAGTGGGAGGGTTGAGGGAGGGGGTGAGCGGAGGGGTGAGCGAGGGGCTGCGGGGGCTGAGCAGAGGGGTGAGAGGAGGGGTGCGAGGGGTGAGCGGGGGGGCTGAGTGAGGGGCTGAGCGGGAGGGTTGAGGGAGGGGCTGAGCGGGGGGGCTGAGCGGAGGGGTGAGAGGAGGGGTGCGAGGGGGTGAGCGGGAGGGCTAGGGCTGAGAGAGAGAGGAGGGGTCCAAGAGGTGAGCGGGGGGGCAGCGGAGGATTGAGAGGAGGGGTGCGATGAGGTGAGCGGGGGGGCTGAGCGAGGGGCTGCTGAGCATAGGGAGCTGAGGCGTAGGGAGGGGAGGCGTAGGGAGCGGAGCGTAGGGAGGGGAGGCGTAGGGAGCTGAGCGTAGGGAGGGAGTGGGAGGGAGTGAGAGGAAATGGGCTAAAATCCCAAAACTATCTCTGAAGAGACAGTGGAAACGTCCTCGGATCTCATAGTACACAGGACACCTGAAGATGAAATGCTCCTCTGTCTCAACCTCCTGTATGTCACATAGTGTGCATATGCGTCGCTTCCTGGGTAGTCGCTCTGCTCTGCCGCTCTCGATGCGAAGTCTGTGTGAAGAGACCCGGAACTGCCCAAGAGAGATCCTCATCGAGTGGGGTAGGTGAATCTGTGTGTATCCTGGTGGGTCAATGAAACCCTCCGCTGTGATATGTAAGAAGTGATCTCTGTAGAAGCTAAGCTTCACTGGGAGTTCACTTGGTTCCAACCAGGTCCGAAAAGTGTGTAGCTATAGTAGATCCTCACAGATAACCTGGTTGACCTCGTGTGATAAGAGGGGAGAGAACGGAGCATCCATGCTATACTGGAAGGGAGGTAGTCTATCCATGTGGAGCCCCAGTCGCTCAAACCATCTCTCTGTACGTGCATACCAGCACCTCTGATCTCCTCCTGCTGCAAGTGCCATAGAAGAGGATAAAACTATCCATGGTAGCCTGCTATGCCCCGAGGTATAATCCCCATATTCCCTAACTCGGTACAGATATGTGATGACCTGAAATGCAGCATCCAGCTGTAAAGGGGGTGACCCAAACTCAACCTGAATGATCTGGTGAGGAACGGATGACTTACCACGAATCATCCGTGATAGCATGAGAACCTGTAGCCGCTCCACACGGGCCCACTCTGTATCCGACAAGTCTGGCCCCCAACAAGGACTGCCGTACATCCCCGCTGGGCGAGCCAAGGAGTCAAAAAGCAACCCCTTGGTGCGTGGATCCTAAAAGTGTGAGCGGAAGCACTGCCTCTCTAGCCTGGGCAATGAGGCATACCCTCTACTCAAGCGTGCCTACATCGCGGGTCTCATAGTGAAGCTCAGTCCGGAGAAGATAACCACAAGATAAGTGTATGATGAAACCATCTCAACAGATGACCCCACAAATGTGAACTGCTCCTGACGCATGATGGCTTGAGATGTATTGAAGAAAGATCAATGAAGAAGCTGCAAAATGTGGCTCAAATAAGCCCGAACGGGGCTGAGAAAGGCCCCGAAATGGCTATAAGAAAGAGGCTGGAAAAAACTTTTTCTTTCTGCTTTTTTTTTTTGGGGTTGGGGGGGGGGGGGGTCCCTAAGTCACCTAGGACACTTAGGACTCCTAACCTAAAGACTGGTAAGACACTTAGGACGCTGAATTAGCCTAACCCAGCCTAACCTAGTAATTGAACCTAGTTAGGTTAACCTAGCTGACCAACTAACCTAACCTAGCTAACTAGACCTAACTGATCTAACTACTAGCCTGTCCCACCCCACTAACTAAACCTAACCAACCTAACTTGACCTACTGACTAACCCTAGTTAGGAACCTTAGACTAAGGTCTAAGGTTGGCGTCGGAAGTGGCGTCGCGGCGGCAGCGTGGGGGTATATCAAGTGGCATCGCGGCGAGCAGCACATGGGCTTGGTACATACAACGAGCGACGATGGAGATTGGCTGACAGGATGCCGGTTGACGGGCTGAGGATACCACGGCTAACGAGTTGCACCTCTGCTAATCCAAACGTGTGACGAGCGATTACGTGGATCAAACAGGTCCCAAATTGTGGACAGAAGATGAATCCATTTGAGACGTCGACTCTAGCAGGTCCTCAGGTGGATAATCATTTGTCCATTGCAGCTTTGGGTGGAAAATCGTGGCACCAAGTATATGTCGAATCTGCTATCCTAGCATTTGTCGCTTGGGTCGAATCTGAAAGCCCTTGCTGGAGAGTCGCTCGGTGTTGGTGTATCTGTTCATGGAGCCAGTTTGGTCGTTTACCAGCTGGTTTGTCTGCAAGGACCCTTGCATTGGCAATAATCCTTGTGAATGCCTACGCTGGTTATCCTCCACCGTTGCTTGGCGTTGGTTGTATGTGTCAGGTTGTAACTGTGAGTTCTCCAAGCCTTGAAAGATCGTGTAATTCTGTTGTGCACCGTTGGTGATAGCGTAGCAGCTATAGTGTAGGGTGAAAAGGGCAGAAGCAAAGGTGCCAGAGTCGGAGCTCTGATACCAATGTAGAAAAGGGGGTAGGGAAATTTTGGAGAAAGGGGGATAGACTAGCAGAAGAGAAAGAGAGATAGGGAAAGAAGGGAGGAGAAGGGGTAGGAGAGAGAGAATGAGGTAGAAAAGAGAGAGGGAGAAAATGAGAGGGAGTAGGGAAGAGAGAGAGTGAGTGAGCGTAGGCAGGAAGGAAGAAGGGAGAGTAGATAGGATTAGATGTCACATCAAAAAGTGTCCTTGTACATCAGAGGATGGTACTTATATAGTACCTCCTTAGCCCTTTAGACCCCTCTATCTTGCAAACACCCCAAATACTAATTATCCTAACCCCCACTAACTTGACCCACTTTTGGACTTCATTACAGTCATCCGAGGATTCTATGCATAGTTTCCCGCCTATTTGCCTTTAGTAGGGAGCCAGCCCTAACCCCAAAATAGCCTCTTCCCCAAGTTCGGAGTGCCTCTCAGGACTCAGTTTTTATGGCAGTCGCTTGGCTCCTCCCGCGGATACTACAAAGTGGGACTGCTCAAGTTGGCGGGAGACCTCCAAGATGATGAGGCTCTAGGCTTGCTAGAGTGGCAGAGGGTCAGAATTGTGGGCCGTTTGGGTAGAGAATGGACTATCTGCCACAACATGACAGGAGAGCACACATTGGCAGCAATGGTTATGGGAGGGCCGGCCTCTACAACAGATTCAGTGGAACCCGGGTGGGTTATGGGAGGGCCGGCCTCTACAACAGATTCAGTGGAACCCGGGTGAGTAATTTTGGCCAACTGGGGTGGGGCACTCGGACAGGGTGGAGGAGGTGCCCGTCTTTTCATATACCACCAGCAATGGCCAATGCCTTCTACTGGAGGCAACAGCATGGAGACCCTAGAGGAAGCGGCATGGGGTAGAGCAGGAAGTTCCCACCGGGGTCACCTCTTGCTTTTGGTCGTATCTCTAGACCAGCCTTAAGCCACATAAGATTTTTTAAAATTCATCAATGTAACGATGCGTGCGGCCCCGAACATCTAAGGGCATCACAGACCTATTATTGCCTCAAACTTCCATGGCCTAGACGGCCATAGTCCCTCTAAGAACTTGGCCACGAAGAGAATCCTTTGTGTAACTAGTTAGCAGGCTAAGGTCTAGTTCATTATGGAATTAACGAGACAAATCACTCCACTAAGAACAGCCATGCACCACCACCCATAGAATCAAGAATCAGCTCTGAATCTGTCAATCTAGACCTGGTAAGTTTCCCCGTATTGAGTCAAATTAAGCCGCAGGTTCCACTCCTGGTGGTGCCCTTCGGTCAATTCCTTTGAGTTTCAGCCTTGCGACCATAACCCCCCCGGAACCCAAAAACTTTGATTTCTCATAAGGTGTTGGTGCACTCATCGGTTCTGCTAGATGGTTGCCCATGGAGCTAGGTCCCTTGGCTGGACCAAATGCAGGTGGATGGTAGCTACCATTGCGGTGCAAAAGAGTTTCAGAGACGATCCCGCATTATCTATGGGGTTGCTAGGTAGCACAGAGGATTTGGTCAGCAACTCTCAAGATAATGGCCAGTACGCAATGGATGCGACAGGACTTTACTTGGGGGATAATCGTGTGGCTTACAGAGGGGGGCCATGCATTCTAGATTCACCCAGCCTCTCCAACGTACCCGATTCAGGGCCAGCAAGTGGTTACGACAGAGGCATATGATGCATTGCCTTCCTCCCATGTGCGGCTGGTGCCTTCGCCAGAGGAGAGTGTATGGGAGACCATGTCTAGCATCACTACTGGAACATCTAGGTTGCACGTTGCAGTTTGGTGAAGGAGGTTCCTCAGCAGCCACCCTTATCACCATCTGGCAGAACATTATCTATACCTTGCGCACCATCTAGGAGCGCAAGAGGCCAGATTCCATAGCGACTGCTGAAAGGTGTGAGCCAGATTCCTCAGTCTCTTTCAGTGTGCTACAGGGACTTCTGCAAAGCATGCTTTACTCTGTGGGGCTGAGCCATTTGTTCTGTCCAACTTCAAAGACATTCATACACCTTTGTAAGACTAGAATAAATCCAATCATACAAATTTAGATTTTGTGTTGTTCTAAAGATCAAAAATCTACACAGAAAATAAAAGAGAAAATGAAAGAGAAGGAAAAAGAGGTAAACAAAAACTTTTATGAAAAACAAAAGGAAGACATACTTAGCAAGCAAAGCAACACTTATGTCGTCATCAGTGCCCAAGCATAAGCAGCTATACTGGGTTTCTAAAGACATTCAGCTGCAATCTGACACCACTTTAGCGACTTCATGTCCATGATTTCTCAATATCCTCAATGACTGGTACATTCCAGGAGACTGTCTCCAACATCTATGTGGTCCTGGGCCTTTACACAAGTGACAAGTTTGGCCTGGTCCTCTAGCTCTTGGACATCCTACCTGATTTGGTTGGAAGCATGGTCTATGGAACCAAGTTGGCATGCTTCCTTATCATCGCTCCTGCTGCTGCTGCCATTCTTGAAGCCCCTTCCCAACATGCTGCCCACATGCTCCTATCACCTCTTATTTACTCTGGAAAAGGCCCTAGTCAGGCCTCAGCTCTTTAGAATCGACTCAGGACAGTTCCATCAACCACAACAGCCATAGCATTACTCAAACAGTCATAGATACATCCAACTCTTGTGAAACTGTTTAGATACAAACAAGCAGCACAGTCCCATAAACATGCTAAAGCACATACAACGAAAAAGGGAAAGTGGCATGACAGTAAGGTACACCAGTAATGCGCAACAGGAGGGCAATACAAAGGAGCACGTGCTACTGCAATTATGCTGTTCCAATTCCAAGCCTTCATATGCGTTTCATTCCTCTGTAATCTAGATCTCTTTCTTGCTAGGTATATAATCACACCATAGGTATGATACATACACCAACATAAAATAAAGTAATTAAATTGTCATACTAGCAAGATGTGATTGAGTGATAGGTTGAAAGCATCCATACCTTCATAGATTCATAAGCCAGTGAATTAGTCAAAACGCCTTCAGAAAAGCACAGCAAATGATGAGCTCTGTTGTCTCCCTCTCTAGAAACAGGAGATGAACTGGTCTTAGTATCCCAATGAGTTGATGATAAATCTTGGACATCCTGCTGGTAAAAGACAAAACTATTTAGAACAAAGATCACCAACAATAAATCAAAATTCCGAAGATAAAGATCCTTACATGAGGAGTTCAACCGATTATTTTCAACATTACCTAAATTCGACGTGTGATGACATTTGCCTCTACTAGTGAATTGGGGGCAAGGTGGCACAATGACGCACTTGTGGATTGTGCATTTTTCTGGTCGATATCATTTTTAGGGTTTACAAAAGAGTGGTCTACGTAATAACGTCAATGTTCAAGGACCCTTATTGAGACAACCCATGCAGTATGAATATACATTCTTCCTTGTACAATGCAGCGTGAAATCCAAGGAACATTATAATATGAAGAAAATTGCATCAACTGTGGATTTCTAATAATGAGTTGAGCAGAACATTGTGTCAAAAATCTGAAATATCTCAAAGCAAGCACTCCTAGCCCTGAGCCCTACATTCATATAATTAAGAGAGCCCCTTATCAATTTATTGGGTACTCCCACACTGATAATATGTTACCCCACCCGCCTAACTCAACATTGAGAAGACCCTAGCTTCGGGAAATCCTTAGACAGTCCACACATGGATCTGAATTATGCTGCAGACCCTACAAAATATGACGAGTTGCATTTGCACATGGGCAGCATGCACTGATCACAGTTGCCATGGACTTTAAAGCACAGTTACACTGAAACGCGTTTCAGAGCCCAGCCAGGCCTGAAACGCCGTTTCAGAGAAGCCCCGTTTCCTGAAACGCATTTCAGAGTCTGAAACGTTTCAAGACCCTGAAACGGCTGGCTGAAACGTTTCAGCCAGTCTGAAACGCGTTTCAGAGCCCTGAAACGGGCCGTTTAAAATCCGCCGCCAGCCCCGTTTTTGGTCTTTTTGCTTTCGATTTTGGCCTCCTTCCACTCCTTCAGCCTCATACTCTCTCCATCCTCAAGGTTTTCTAGCCCTCCTTGAGCCCCATTCACTCCTTTCCTCTCCTTTCTCTCCTGCAAGCTGCTTTAGCCTTCCATCATCATCTACTCCCCTCCAGCACCCTCCTTCAGCCCCCTCTTTCAGCCCTCTCTTTCAGCCTTCTGTTCCCTCCTCTTTCAGGCCCCCACTTTCAAGTTTCAGGCCTCTCTTTCAACCCTTGGCTCTCTTTTAAGCTGTAGGCTATAGCATTCTAAATGTGTGTGTTCTCATCTCAAAACCCCCTTTTCTAAACCCCCCCCCTTGCTGATGTGGCGTTTCCCCGTTTCAGCCCTCCCAGAAATCCTGAAACGTTTCCGTTTCCATTTCCGTTCCCCGTTTCTGTTTCCCCTAACTGTGCTTTAAAGAAACTCATACCACTCACCCTTCCAACCTTCTAACAAACAATTAGAAATTGAAGGAATCTACAAACTAATTAAAATGTCAACCATCAACGCTCAATGTGTTTTATTAGGTTGTTTTATTAAGATGGTCTCATCATGGCTTTCAAGTGTATTGAAATTTTGTAGCCCTATTTAAGATGTCAGCGTGATAAGCATTAATGTCACCTTTTTTGTTCCAGAGATAAGGAGCTCCTATTTATGCTTGAAATAAACCACCATACAATCAGCAAAAACCAAAAAAGCTGCTGACCATGGGAAAAAGAAGAAGAGCCGGTTTGTCGCCAAAAAGGGCCAACCTATGTCTTGAGAACTCAGCATACTGCCTAGGGAATCTAGGGACTAACAACCAACGTGGCGGGCTATACAACCAAAGAATACCTCTCGCAGTGAGGATGTAGAAAATGCCTCCAAGCCATGGCTTGTAGAAAATGCCCCCAGGCCATGCCATGTCCGACATGCGCCGGAGTGGTCTGCTGGCCTCTCATCACCAAGCCGTAGCAATGATGCTGGCACACTATCCTCTGTTGAAGGTGCACGGCGAACGTGGCTAGGAGGAACCACCTCATGTGCCTTGATCTTGGCCATGATCTAACCCTGAATCTAGAAGGCTAGAGTAGTGAGGTCTACCAAGAACACATGGCCCCCTCTATGAGCCACGCTGATAGGTAGATTTATAGGACCCTAATTTTGAATTGCTAGTGATAGGAACTAGGTGAAACTGTGATATTGTATATCTTAGGTCATGTTTTGCTTGCTAGAACTAGCAGTTTATTTGGATGAAGATAGGAACTAGTTGTTTGTTGTGGAACTAGTTGTAGATAGGCCAGTAGAGGTGTGGGAGAAAAGATGCAAATATAAAAAGCAGTTGCACCTCCCGAGAAAAAAGTAGTAGGCAATATTATTGCCATAACTTTTGATCCATGCTCTTTTTTTTGTTGGAAAGCTGAGATTGAGCTCTACAACTTTCTAGAAGAAGTCCTAGCCCAAATCAATGGGAAAACAGGTCAAAATTCCAGATTACTGCAGGCAACCCAGTTTTGTTGTGGAAGGCATCAAAACGATGTTGTTTTCTAGCAACGGATGAAGGTTGTGAGTCTCTTGGGATTGGAAGAAGGGTGGTGCTCCTACTTTGCTCCATACGAAAGTCTTCCTTGTGTATGAGCCTCCTTTGATCAATGTTCCTATTTGATCGTCTGGGTTGCAGAAGTTATGATTGTTGCAAGATGTGTTGATGAAGTATATGAGTTGCCGGCCCTTTTCTAGTGTTTGGTATATGTTTGTGCGTTAGAGGCCTATCATAAAGGTCACCCACGGTCCTTTGGTTTCTCTTGTCAACGCGACCATCCCCCAAGTGAAATCTCTCTCCATCCATTGGGTGTTAGCCACTATCCTCAAAGCTGTTGACCACATCCTCTGCGCTACTGGGCATCCCCAGAGATAGTGCAGTATCGTCTCAATCAGCTTGCCTGTGCAGCAATGGCATCTACTATCCACCGGGCCAATGGGCAGGCCTCCATGAGCTAACATACAGAAGAATAGGAAATCTTTTGTGGTCACAGGCTGGTCCAAAGGCACGACCAAAAGTGGGAGATAACCTCTCTAGGGACCTCCCGCTCTTAGGATGGATGATGTGATATGATCATTTCGTGGAGGGGATCCCACTTTTGCATCGGGGCTCTTATCTGAGAGGAAACCACCTGTATCTATTACAGATCCAAAGGTGTGGCACACCTATGCGACATCCCTCTACAATATCCCGGCTCAGACACCACCTGACATGTCCGCTCTTCCCCGGCCCACCACCTGCATCCTCTTCATCCCATAGAACATGAGAGCTGCATTACGTCCGCTCCATAATCATAGAGCACAGGACCATGAGGGCTTACGGACTGAGCACTTTACACATGGACAAGAGGCCTTGGCCCCGATCTTAGCACAGATGTCCAATCATGCAATATGTCATGGTTTCCCTTCTACTTTGTGTTGTTAGAAATCAACCAACAAAGGGTACGCACAACGGAAGACTAATAGAATAGCCCAAGACCTCACACAGTGTGTGTTGTGTGTAGAATCACAAATTTCTTAACTTAGATGTGTAGTCTAGTAAATAGACAATGATCCAAGCCAGATATAGAAACCACAAAAACAATATATTTCCGTCGAAAGCTATGGACACAATACGAAAGATAGATCCGAAGTCCCACCAAATTGTGGTCCTTTGATCTTACCAAAAGGTACTTCCACTATCTGTCGGATATCTCTAGAGCACTGAGCCAGTGTGCTCCACCTCAAGCATATGTAGACTCTCTGTCCAAAGACCCAACACCTTGCTGCCCTAGAAGACAGCCTAGGTTCCAGCCCTAGATAAGCTCAGTCTGCAGCACCTCCGGGACTCCTCTGCCTCTTGGATGTAGGCCTGAGGGTGAGTTGTCTGCTGCTCCCCAAACTGCTGGCTTGCTGGATGGTAAATACCCCCCCAAGGGGGGCTTTTTATAGGGGTTGGTAGCCCCCCCTTACGTGCACCGACCTCACGCCCTGCTGGCCAACCCAGCAGGCCCTCCAACCGACCTCACAGCTCCCCATATATGGGGCTGTGGGCTGCCCTTAGGAGGCTGCGTGCTGGCCGACTTGGTTGGCCAGCCAACCAGCCTGCTAGCCCTCTATAAAGGGCAGGGTACTGCCTCATTGCAGCATTCTTTCCATGCAGGGACCCAGCCCTCTTGACTAGCCCTGGTTGGCTGGCTTAACCAGCCCAACCAGCCTTATTGTTGGCCGACCTATCTGCTGATCTGTCCCGCCATATTCATGTGCCATCTTTAGGGCATGTTGCAGGCCATTTGCCTACCCACAAGCCTCGCAAATAGCTTGCCATGTAGGTATCTTGCTGCTCCTCATTAACCTCTTGCTAGGGCAGATCCAAGACAAGCTTGCCCTGCCATCTCCCTTCCTCAAAGGCAACATCAGATGCAGCCAATTTGATGCCTCTAGGTGCATGATCCTTTTCTTCGTCTTTTCTCTGGATATATGCCCTAGGTCTCCCTCCCCCATGCTCTCCTCATTTGGGGGCTTACAGATGGGGAGGTGACCTTTCCAACACGAGTACCACTACCATTGTACCGATACACAAAGCAGGAGATCCATGGACACAGGGAACTCACACACTCTCATGATCGATCTCACGCTGGCCAAGATCTGCGTGTCAGTACTAGAGAGAGAGATCACCTCCTACACAGATGCATGGGCAGCGAGCATTGCGGCAGGCTGGTTTTAGGAGACAACATTCCACTTTGGATCATATCTTCACCTTACGGACAGTCATTGAGGAGGCACACTCGTGATCCCAGAAAGTGTACACCTGTTTTGTAGACTTTCAAAAGGCCTTTGATACCGTTCCACGAGCTCGTATCATCACACGACTACAAGAGATGCAGATCCTAGCTATTATGATTTAGGGGGTGATGAGCATGTATGAGTCAGTCAAAGGGAGTGTACATGCCCTAGAGGCCTATCAAACTGGATCGACAGTACAATAGGGGTGAAGCAGGGATGCCCCCTCTCACAAACATTTGAGGACGGCTCAATGCTACAGCCCCTAGTTATGCGGTGGATAGAGATGAATTGTTGGGACATTCTAAAGAAAAAGATGGGATTACTAGTACTTGCTTGAATGACAGATCACTTTGCAGAAAAATAAAATATCATATGGTCAATCGCAAGCCTAGGGATGACATTGAATGCACTTGGAAAAAGTAAGATCGATTTAAAAAAATCACCGAAACACCTGATGGATAGGAATTTGAAATAAATTCTTGGACCTGAATCCATTGAAATGTTTGACTTAGAAAATTCTAATGGTCTCCACGTAACACCTAGATGCCCTAGAGGTGTAATGAACTATACCTTGAGAGGCACTCTAGTCCTGGAGAACCACCCAGACCAAAAATGCAAAGTCCAAGTAGTGCTCAAGCCCTCCCACTACGAGTCCGGTATTGTTGCATCTCTCTGCTGCCCTAGCGCTTGCTCCTCTCATGTGAGAGAGTGCCTATTCTTTGTCCTCCTCATCCAAAAGGAGCTGCCTCCATGTTCCAAAAGACCTCACAAGGCCGCTATCCCACTGTGCCCAACAAATATGTGTCCGTTGACCAAGCATGCGTCCCTCAAGATCTCGTACCTCTGGGTGCCACATAAGTGGCTGCCTATCGGACTCCTCACGGCATGTGGGGCTGGCCCCTATAAGACCTAGAGACAATCGCTTCCAGACTCTGAAAAGGCTTCTCATCAAGGGAGAGCCCTTCTCTACAAGAGGGGCCACTGAGAAAATCAATCTGTAGGACAGCTGCCACTGACCACGTATGCAAGGAGTGTTCCTGAGAAGCCCTCGCTGCATCAAGAGCTTCCAAGGCTCATAGCCTGGAGTGAGACCCCGTACCACTAGCTTGCCCAACAGGGCTCTACTCTACATCTCTGGATCAATGATGCTAAGGCCCCCTTGGGCTTGCAGCATATCAACGTCTGCCACGCCACCTGGCTCGGGTGTTCCGACTGCATCAAAACCTGCTCAAAGGAAGTTGCACACCAAGCGCCTGAGCTGCCCCATACAACCAATATGAAAGCACCAACAAGAGGCTATGTACCAGGCAGTGGCCAAGAGTACCTGGTTTGCCAATAGGGCCTTGCTTGCTAGTGAGAGTTTGGCCGAGCTCTAATAGAGAAGGTTTGTGCTGCACACACTCTAAACCGAGGGGATCTACTGCTATGTTGTAACGTCTGTGCCCACCTAGCATCAAAGATATCTCACTTTCTGCACCCATGGTATCCATCTAAAGCCCAAGGCCGCCCCCCAAGCTCAAACCTCCTGGACGTCCTCAATTGCAGTAAGGAAACCAACTGATTTGGCCCCGCTGATCCTGGCTCCAGATGTGGAACAGTAGGTGGATAGAGCCTCCCTGACTGCCTCAAGGCTCTCTGTAAAAACCCTCCACATAAACTAATATGTCGTCCATAAACTCTGAATCCAACAGCTCCTCCTCCTGCTGAATTGGGAGCCTCGTCCCTATAAGACCCCCAGCTTGCGAACACAAGGAGCCCAAAGCCTCCGCAACGAAGAGAAAGAGAAAGGGGGCAATGGGGCAGCCCTGTCGAACTCAGAGAGAGAGAGAGAGAGAGAGAGAGAGAGAGAGAGAGAGAGAGAGAGAGAGACCCACCTATATGACCACCAATAAGCATCTGACTGGAGCTGCCTGCATACAAGGCCAAGACCCCTCTAATCCACCTATCCAAGAAGCCTAACTATTGCATAGTACCCTCCAGAAAGGGCCACTCCACCTTGTCATATGCCTTCTCAAAATCCAAAAAGAAGTATAGCAAGAGACTGCAGCTCTTCCCGAGCCCGGTCCGAAGCCTCCTAAAAGGTAAAGATGTTGTCCAAGATACTGCGTTCCTGCTGCCATCGCCTACGAAACTGAGATGCAGACCCCTCTGCTCCTGCCTACTGCAGGAGACAACACCTCTAGTCCTCTCCCAAGCAAGAGATGATGTCTACAACTGATATCTACTACTAAAAACATATGCTCTTGGATCAAAAGAAAATCCATTGAACGACCAACCACCGCGAAGTATCAAGTATTGTGCATAGTCGTGGAGCCCATGCACGTTCCAACTCACTGAAGTCTAACTCATGGAGAAGAGGTCTGAGAAAACAAGGCTCTCTTATGAGTAGGAGCCTACACCACCACATCTAACCTTTAAGACTTCGAAAAGGGCTTGGAGAGGGAGTAATCCGCATCTGTGCGTCTCCGTACCAAGGGCATGGCGGGTTCCACACCTATCTTGAGGGCCCACTGCATCATAATGAAACCTTGACCCAAACTTGGCTGCGCACTGGTGAAGAGACCAATGCGTGACCTATGTGTAATGAATCTCTAGTCCCAGGTGAATAACTCCCATCACAAAACCTATGCCCGATCTCTCATAGGAAAAACCTAGCTGAAATGTAGCAGAATCACCAAGGTTGAGCCAAATGTTGCTTCCCTAAGGTCCCATCCAATCCTCCATCATGTGATATATTTGGTCCTTCATCTAATAATCAAAGAGAGAGGGGATCCACTTCTCCTTCCCCAGTAGAGGCAAAGTTGAGCCCCCACAAAGGGCGAGTACAAGAGCCTAGCACTCCAATCAAGTCTCCTTTGTGGGGCTGCAAAATTGTAACTGTCATCTCCAGGGCGAGGGGATACTCATCGGGTATCTCCAACTAGTTTCATGGTTCAATACTCCAAAAGTCATGTGGCCTCTGTCCTCCTGCCACCACTAGTGGATCTGTCTAAACGTTGAAGAAGGTCTCATCCTCTGGTGTACGAGGGCGGTCCGCTGAGGCATCCTCTGCCTACTTCCCCTAAGACTGGGGAAGTGCCTCTTGCTATGCCCTCCTACGCTCTCAAAGTTTGGCACACCGTCTACGGTTCTTCAAGGGCATCACCCTGGTCCATGCCCCTCCAAAAAGCTCTACCCACGGTGTCTGGGACTACATCTGATGTTCTATTCCACACTGCGCTCCCTCTGCAACCCTCTGCTCCGGGCGCGACTAAGGGGGATCCCTGCCCTAACCCCTCCTACAATCCCTAGCTAGGTGCCCCATCTACCTACACTATGATCATTAACCTGTCAGCCCCAAAATCTTAATACGTTGTCTGAACTCGCCACCATCCCAAGGTCTCTACAAAGATCTCCTCCGGAAGAGTCTATGGGCACTCCACAATCAACCTAAGTCTAGAGATTCCATCATCTGCAACCACTGTCGCTACCGTCTAAGGTGGCAACTCCACCATCATGCCAAAGGCACCACCAATGGAGTGAAGGATCCTCAGGGAGCCCCGGAAATCAGAGCATCACAGGGAAATGAGGCACATGATGGGTTGAATCCATACCATCAATATTGAAACCATGGTACCAATGTACAAGGTAGACAAGGTGCGGGCCTAGAAGAAGGGGGCTCTGCTCCACAAGTGACCGGGTGGTGTTGGGGGAGCTCAAGTGGAGAAGGAAAACCCCTCTGCCATAGATAGTGACCTCCTGCATATGATCGCCATCGAGAATGATAAGCTCGCCCGAATCCAATCACATACCTGGCTCCTGGTTGGCGTGAGGCTGCTTACCACTGCTCTGACCTGAAGTGACTGAACTACTTCTTCACCTAGTGTTTGTCCTCTGGACAAAGAAGAACCTTGACGGCTTGGGGAGTCGAGGGTGCTGCCATGTGAGCCCCTCTGGCCAGACCAACGGTCACCACCGTTTTGAAGCAAAAGAGGGGAGATGGGGAGCAGCAGTGAGCAGGGAGAAGCTCCACTCACTTGCAGAAATTCAGGTTCTGGAACAATCTAGCATTAATGTCACCTTTCTCAACTTGATAGTCTAATGTTTAGTCTTCCTCAAATGAGATTTCAAAAAGTGTATACCTTGCAGCTTGTAGCAAACATTGAAGGAGTATCATAAGCAAGCAGATCAGAACCAAGAGGAGAAAATATAAGCCATGGTGGAAGCCACGCAGGAGCCTGTCAATGCACCCACCCAAAAAAGGAGTCAAAAGCACTGCGAACAGTGGAGATCTAAAGCAAAAAGTCTATTTTTTTAACCTAGTCGAAGTAAAAGCAAAATTGTTGCCAACTGTCCATGGAGTCTGCAAACATTATTCTCATTCAAATAAAAGCACAAGGCCTTTCTTCTGTCACCCTGAGGATACGCGCTATACATGTGCGTGAAACCTCGATGAAGCATATACATAAAGTGCAAATAAAAACTTGGACCAACCAAAACAAAAAAGATTCCATAGGATGTTCCATGCGAGGACAAAGGAAAGTAATTATTCCATTGCGAAAGGTCATTTATTGCAGTGCATACAATTCATTCCAATCTACATTTGTGTAGCATTTAGTGTGACACATACAATTTCATAAATCACTGTGGCATATTCTGCAGGATTTTTGTAGACTTGGGTCGTAATGGCTCCAGAAAATCATAATCAATTACTTGAGCCTCAGAATGCGTAGCACAAAGCAGAATAAACTTCAAAACAAAGTATTCGACTTTAGATAAGAAGAGAGCAATCCGATCTTCATGCTGGTCCAATAAACAAACACCGAACAACATGAATTGCGTGGAATGAGCGCGTGATCTTACGCTTTTGACAAGCTACTGCAATGTGTGAGGTAGCACAAGCATCTATGTAACAACAAAAATCTGAGTTTGTACCACACACACACACAAGATAGAATCATCCACTACAATAAAAATGAACAGATTGATTAGGAAAGAAAATCAGGCGTATTTTAGAGTGCTTCCTGAAACAGATTGATTAGGAGACGGGGACAGCAAGGCCTTGATTTTAGAATTTTCAGCCTGATTTATGATACCTGCGAGAACAAAGGCCCTCGAAATGCTGCCATGGCACCTCAATCAATCGGCCCAACGAGCATTTTGCTTTTGCCGAGCATGCCTTAGGCCGCAGACGCTGGCATTTCATACGAAGTGCTCGCCATACTCTCTTTCACCTAAGGCCCCTGCGCTGGCGCGGCCAATTCCGGTGCTGTCGTCGGTAATTCTGCACAACAACATAATCAAATGAAAGTGACACTCCTCAAAGTCTGACTTTTGGCTTGCGATGCAATTTCGAAGTCCCTAGGATCGAAATGGTCCCAAATCTCGCTCTTTAGCAATCCCTCGCATTTTTCGTATTAGTGGCAGACTGGCAGTGCGCCAAAATTTCACACCCTTCTTTTGCATCAACCTAACCACGGTTCCCTTGCCATTGAATTTGGGCAATAATTAGAGAGGAAGGGACGTGTCAGACATAGGGGGAGGGGGATGAGGGACGATTTATAATACTATTATGACATATAATATCACTTTGTAGCTTGGTGGTAGGGCTCACGCGTGGGAAAGAAGGTTTTTGAGTTCCAATCTTTTCTTGTATGTTTTGGGAAGTCTCGCCCCTTGGACATAATCTATGCATAGTAGCATGAGCTATCTATAACAGGTTGGAGACCCACTCCACTGGGTCTCAAGGTGGAATTTTAAAATGTCTTAAATTGATTTCAATCCCCCATCCAGTGTAGGTACCGCTTGGCTAGGCTTTATGCTTAACTTACTCTATGCAGGACTTGAACATTCCTCACACATATCACATCTCTCTCTCTCTCTCTCTCTCTCTCTCTCTCTCTCTCTCTCTCTCTCTCTCTCTCTCTCTGTGTCACCATTTCCATGCGACTCCTCAGTGATGAAAGGTTCTCGATTAGTTGGACCCCTCTTCTTGATTTCTTTCCATATTTTAGAAAAAGTGAGGATTAAACTCACATTTTCCTTTTAAGGACTCTAGGAAATCATTTTGGAATTGAGTAGAACCCAATTCATTAACAATTGGCATTTGACTTAGGGAGTCTATTGCCACATTGAATTTCCCCTTCAAATATGTCAATTGGATATCAAACTCTTGCTTTTTTGCTTTCACAAGCCACTCGCCAACCCTTTTGTAAAAATACCACTACAATAGCAAAATCACTTGCATCTATTTCATCCATGAATGGTTCTTTGGGATGCACTATCTTTAAGATAGTAGCACATGCTATAGCCACTTTTAACTTCAACAAACTATTCTTTTGAGGTTCACCCCATATGAAGGTACTTCCAATGTTTCAATCCTATAATACATGTACTTCTAATGTTTCAATCTTAAAATAGAGGGCCTTCATCATTCGATCCACCTAGCCATGATCTCTCATAGTGTTCCCCTCAGAACGGCATCCCTAGATTCATTCTCTCTCTCTATTTCTCTATCTCTCTAGTTCCTTGTTTCAGTGTAGAGCCCTCGAGAGAGAGATCTCCTCCATGCCCAGTGCATGCCATGTGGACTCTTTTTGGGATGCTAAGTGTCCTTTCCAAGTATCTTAATCTTTTGGCCCCTCTTGGCAACCCTTTGTAATGCTAGGTCCATTTATTCCTAGGCATTAATTCATATGTCCACCATTGCATTGTCAACCCCTCTTAGTTTCTTGCCTCACCATAATCATGCTATGGGCTTCCATGCTTATGATTGATGTAATGACTGGCCACCAAGTTCCCATAATTAGGCTTATAAATCCCACATCTAGGCCTTCCTTTTGTACACCTCTTGCCCTCCATTGAGGCTCATGGCTAGGCTCTTTCCAGCCCGATAACCAACCCTCAAAAGTAGACATTGGTGGCCCTTTGGTCTACCCCAAGCTATTAGAAGAAGGAATCATGCCTGCTACCCATGTTGAAGCCTTCTTGTTGCTCACATGTTAGCCTCCACCCTTCTCCCTACTTATCCATCTACTTGCAATATTATGCAAGTGCCAAGCCCTTGAGCTCGAGCTGAGCTCTCATTTGGGGGCTCACCTATTATTCCAACAACTACACTAGTACAACATTTAGAATAATTTTCTAGAGTCTTCAAAATATCAAGGCACCAACAAAACCATTAAATTGCCCCCCTTAGAAGATAGGAACCAACCAAACCTTTACAAAAGATTCTAGGTCTGTCTCAACCCGACATAAAACCAGCACCATCCCATCTTGGTTCTTGATTCCTAGCATAATGAGATCCTTATGGATGGTCCACATTGATAATGACTAGTAGAAATCCCTTTAGACAACTCTAGAGTAATATTTTAATCTAATGACCTTCCATGAGCATGATCATCTCTCCTCAAGCTTCCCAATCCCACGTTGTTACATCGGCCATAATCCCGGAATCGTCTAGTGTGGTTATGGTGAAGCAGGAAACTAGAGGGCTTGATAGTGCTTGCATCAATACGGAGTGCATAAGTAAGGCCTAAATGGGCATAGAGACTC
The DNA here is from genome assembly GCF_047967505.1 of Dipteris shenzhenensis. Taxonomy (NCBI): domain Eukaryota; kingdom Viridiplantae; phylum Streptophyta; class Polypodiopsida; order Gleicheniales; family Dipteridaceae; genus Dipteris; species Dipteris shenzhenensis. The sequence goes on from NC_141610.1 coordinate 736,589, forward strand.
TAAGGTCCAAATGGACACATGGCTCTCAAGAGAACACCATGTGGCAGGCACTAGGCTAGGAGGGAGGATTCCAGAAGGAACTGAAAAAGGAAGTAAGTTCATGTGACTCTCAGGAATATGTGGCTGGGTGGTCTAGCGAGCAGAGGCCCTCTTGTTCAGGTAGTGTGACATTGGTATCAGAGCCAGAATTGATGAACAACTGATGCTAAAGTACTGACACCCAAAAAATGGGTGGTCGCACGCTTTGTGAAGCAGAAGTTAATGGCAATGGTCCTGCATATAGGAAGAAGAATCCGCGAATCGGCACGATAGCAAGCATAGTAGGTCTGAGCGATGGCATAGCCTTTGATTATTTTTAGAACCACAGTGGGACGCAGGAGCATTTACTACTGGTATCGTTGTATGTGCGACCGCGCAACATTTGAATAAAAGCATAAGGAGATTCAGAGCTCTAGCCTTGAAGGTCCAATGCCAACTCCAAGCTCAGAGAGAATCGAGACTCCAAAGATTCGTTGGAGACAAGTTTTAATGGATGCTCCAAGCCCAAGGTTGGGGGCTTCAAAGTTCAGCTTGGAGCATAAATGTGCAGTCGGCTGCCTTCGCACAGTACACTCAGTGTGCACTGCCTACGCAAAGTCTATAAGCATGGAATAACTACACTCATTAGCTGGAGCGATGGCGTAGAGGTTCCGTCTGCAAAGTTTTCGATCAACAATCAAAGAAAGCAAGATGACTTTCAAGACGAATCCAACGCCTCGAACAAATACCAGGAAAGTGGGCATCACATTTTTCTATCTGATATAAAGCGCTTTGCTTTACATTTTCTAGAAAATATACATTTGTAAAATGACAACTCCAGAAAGAGATGGTATGATTAGGGAGGCCGAGGAAAGGGCTAGAAAGGGAAAAGCAATAGTTAGAGAGGAAATACATGAGGAGGTACAAACTGAAACTCAAGAGGATAATGTAAAAATGGAGGATATTGATTATGGAATTCCGTATGTGGAATTCACTAAACTTGAAACTCGAACGCAAAATATAGAAACACAGTTAGGAGTTATCAGTGAAACATTAAAAACCCTAACTGAAGCTATAACTAAGATAGCCGATTCTCAATCGGTATTTATTACTGAAAAATCACCGATTCCTCCTAATCAAGTTGAGAGGTCTACCTCTCAACTTAGAGAAACCTCAAACATCCTTAAGGACTTAAAACCGCCAATTTTCAATGGGGAAGTAAAGGAGCATAATAAAGATGCGATTAATATGTTCTTGCAAAAATGGCAAGACTTTCATCGACTCAGGAATACACCTCCTGAAAATCAAGTCGTGGAAGCAAGTCTTTCCCTTGGAAATAAAGCCTATAAATGGTGGATGAGCCTCAGGGAGAGCGATAAAATTCCTAGATATTGGACTAAGTTTGAACAAGCCTTCCTAAAAGAGTTTTTATCAGAAAATGAATTAGAAAGAGTGTGGGAGGCTTGGGACAATTGCACTATGGGAAAAAACACTCCAGTCTAGTACATAGCGAATTATAGGGAGGCAGTCCTTAAGCTGAAGGGAATTGATGAATTCCAAAAGATAAGGGGTTTCGTGAGAGGTCTCAAAGACACTTATAAGGTTGAGGTGAAAAGAAATTCTCCAAAAACCTTTGAGGAAGCCATTAAGTATGCCCAAATATATGATGATACGACGGGGAAATTCAGAATTGGAACTTTGGAGCAAACAGGTTTTGTTCCAAAGTTCAATAAATTTTCCAATTTGAAAATGAAGGGGCATTTTAAGAAGGAGGTTCCTCAGGCACCACCTAAGAAACCTCAAACACAAAATTATCCTCTCTTGAAGAAAGAGGATTGTGAAAGAGCCAGGCAAGAAAATCTTTGCTTCAAATGTCTGGGCAAAGACCATGCTGCTTGGAACTGTCCTAAAAATAAACCAGCGAGAGCTAAAGCCCCCAAATAGGCCTCCACAAAAACAAGTGCATGCAGTGCAAGTGTTACCGCTTAATGGTATTGAAAAGTACAGTGATGTAGAGGTCTATCATGAGGATAGCACCCACATGTGTTGTCTATCATCGGCAATGTGGCAGCCCACCTTTGGTCCTCATGATTTAATGAGGATGCATGGGAAAATTAAGGGGCAAAGAGTAAGAGTGATGGTCGATGATAGTGCAACACATAATTTCTTAAACTACTCGTTAGTTAAGAAATTAAAATTTCCTGAGAATCCTAGTGCCCATAAATATGTGGTCTCCTTGGCAAAGGGCAGTGATAAAAAAGTTTGGGACACCATGATATATGGTGTAGAGATGGATATTCAAGGCTATCAGGATGCCTTGGATTTCCAAATCATGCATCTTGACCAAACAGATGTAGTGCTTGGTCGAGAATGGCTGTATAGTCTTGGGCGTAGCTTACAGAGGAGTTATCTTAATAACTCCATTATGTTTGAAAAAGAGGGTAGAGTCTTTCAGATTCAGGGAGAACATGATGTGCCTAACTCTCCTCTTATTTGTTCGATGGAATTAGAACGACTGCTACACCAAGAAGAATGCGAGGTATATCTTTGTGAACTTACTTTTATTAGTGATTTTATGTCTTCTGCATCGGAAAGAAGTAATGTTGTTTTTTATAATGTTAAAAAGCATAAATCCTCTTTCAAAGATTTAATGTTTGAATTTAAAGACGTTTTTTCGTCTGATTTACCTGATGGTTTACCTCCTGAGAGAGAAGTAGATCATAAAATAGATTTAATTCCTGGATCTACCCCTGTTTGTAAACCCCCATATAGGCTTAGTTAAATGGAGGAACATGTGGTCGAAAGACAGTTAATGGAATATCTTAAAAAGGGTCAAATCCAAACAAGTAGTTCACCTTGGTCTGCACCACTTTTATTGGTAAAGAAAAAAGATGGTACTATGTGTTTATGCATAGATTACCAAGCACTAAATAAAATCACCATAAAAAATAAGTATCCTATGCCTTGCATTGATGAGCTCTTTCATCAATTGCAAGGGGCAAAATACTTTACTAAAATTGATTTAAGATGAGGATATCATCAAGTACGAATTAGGGAAGAAGATGTTCCTAAGACATCATTTCGTACTAGGTATGGGCATTATCAATTTAAAGTAATACCATTTGGATTAACAAATGCTCCAGCAACTTTCATGACACTTATGAATAGTGTCTTAAGGCCATATCTAGGGAAATTTGCTATAGTATTTCTAGACGATATCCTTATTTATAGTAAAACCAGAAAAAAACATTTGGAACATTTGCAAAAAGCGTTCCAACTGCATAGGAATAATTCACTCTTTGCAAAAGAATCCAAATGTGAATTCTTCGCAAAAGAAGTGAAATACTTCGGACATAATATATCCCAAGAAGGGGTTCGTATGGACCCTGACAAAGTAAGGGCCATATTGGAATGGCCACATCCTACAAATCTAGAAGAATTATAGATATTCTTAGGTTTGTCAGGATTCTATAGAAGATTCATCCAAGATTATGCTAAGATTATTGTTCCGATGACGGACCAACTTAAGGGGAAGGGAAGCACCTTCATATGGGATGAACCTCAAAAGAGAAGTTTTGAAAAATTAAAGGTAGCTATAGTGGCAGCTCCTATCTTAAAAGTAGTGGATCCCAATGAACCATTCGTGGTTGAGATAGATGCCAGTGATTTTGCTGTTGGGGTAGTACTTATACAAAAAGGTCAACTAGTAGCTTTTGAAAGCAAAAAGCTAGATCGTGCCCAACGGAATTACTCGGCATATGAGAAGGAACTATATGCTATAGTCTATGCTTTAAAGAAGTGGAGGCACTATTTATATGGTGCAAAATTTGAGATCATCTTTGATCAAGAAAGCATTAAATGGATTTGTAATCAGCCAGAGCTTAAAGGTAGAAAAGCAAGATGGGCCGAGTTAATGCAAGAGTTTGATATACAATTGACATATAGGAAAGGGAAGTTTAATGTGGTAGTAGACTCTCTTAGCTGAATGCCAATTGTTAATGAATTGAGTTTTACTCAATTTCATAATGATTTCCTAGAGTTCTTAAAAGGGAAATGTGAATTTGATCCTCACTTCTCTGAAATATGGAAAGCAATTAAAAACAGGGATTCAACTAATCGAGAGGCTTTCACTGAGGAGTCGCATGGAAATGGTGACACACCACAGGTTGGTGATAAAGGACTCAAGTGGAGAAAATATACTATTGAAGTTGGCTACCTACTCTACAAGGGCAGAGTATGTGTCTCGGATGATAATGACATTAGGTGCCAAATCCTTTTTGAATGTCATGATAGTCCGAGTGCTGGACACCCGGGAATTCAGAAAACATATGTACTTCTGAAAAGACAATTCTTTTGGCCTAGAATAGGTAAGGACGTCCAAGATTATGTCATAATTTGAAGTGCCAAAAATGCCAGGTCACTAAGGCTGAACGCCTTAAGGTAGGAGGTCTCCTACACCCATTGGAGATTCCATCTGGTAAATGGGAAAGTATCTCCATGGATTTCATTGTGGGACTACCTAGGACACAGAGGGGGCACAACTCTGTGTGGTAATTGTGGATTGGTTGACCAAGATGGCTCATTTTGTTCCTATCAGTGAAGATGTTAAAACTCCAGAATTAGCTAGGCTATTTGTGGAGCATATCTATAGACTGTATGGGCTACTCGCCGGTATTGTTAGTGACCGGGATAGCAAATTTAATAGCCATTTTTGGAGGGATGTGTTTAAGAGGTTGGAAACTTCATTGAATATGAGCACCGTGGATCATCCACAGAGTGATGGTCAAACTAAAAGGGTCAATCAAATCATTGAGGATATGCTTCGAGCATATGTAAATAAATGGCAAACTAATTGGGAACAGTATTTGCCCATATTAGAATTTGCATATAGCAGTGCCAAACATTCAGTTACAGGTTTTAGTCCATTCATGATGATGTATGGATTTCAACCTAGAGCCCCAATGATAGTGGGACTTGAAAAAGAGAAGGTTCAAGCGGCCAAAGACTTTCTTGAGGATATGAATCAAATGCTTAAGTTAGCTAAAGATAGCATAAGAAGAGCTCAAGATAGAGCACAAAGTTATGCAAACCCCCACCATAGAAAGTTGGAGTTTGAAGTAAATGAGAAAGTCTACCTTAAGGTACCTGAATCTTTAGAATCTCTAAATACAGGGAAATGTCCGAAGTTGTCTCCTATGTATTGTGGACCATTCACAATACTTAAGAGGATTGGAGAACTTGCTTACAAATTAGCCTTACTTGAGGGATGTAGAGTACATCTAGTTTTTCATGTTAGTAGGCTAAAAAGAAAATTAGGAGATGATGATAATCTCATTGGAAATGAAGTCCTAGTTGAACTTATTGAACCCGCATATTTACCACATGAACCAGAAAAAATTTTAGATACACAAGAAAAAAGAACGCGACATACTATATGGAAAGAATGTTTGGTTAAGTGGAAAGATAGATATGAAGAAAGTTCAACATGGGAAAAGGTAAGCAGTCTCCAGAGGAGGTTTTCCAATTTTATTTTCGAGGACGTAAACAATTCTTAAGGGGAACGGAATGTTACGTCAGCCATAATCCCGGAATCATCTAGTGTGGTTATGGTGGTGTAGGAAACCAGAGGGCTCGATAGTGCTTGCATCAATACGGAGTGCATAAGTAAGGCCTAAATGGGCATAGAGACCCTAAGGTCCAAATGGACACATGGCACTCAAGAGAACACCATGTGGCAGCCACTAGGCTAGGAGGGAGGATTCCAAAAGGAAATGAAAAAGGAAGTAAGCTCATGTGACTCTCAAGAATCCATGGCTGGGTGATCTAGCGAGTAGAGGCCCTCTTGTTAAGGTAGCGTGACACACTTCTCCACCCTAATGGCTTTGGCAAGATCCTCATCTAGTCTTTCTACTCTCCTGTGGCAAGGCTTGCCTTGAGAAGCCTCTTGATCACCTTTGTTGATCAGTAACTAGAGCTTCAACAAGTCATTGTCACTTATCTTAAGGGCAATCTTGTAGTTGCCAACATTGAAAGCCTCTGTAATGAGTATTCCTCCTTTGTCTCTATGAAAGACTTACGCCCTCCATTCTCTTTAAAACTAAGAATACATGTACAAAGATCTTGTCCCAAAGCAATCTCGCCAATATTGCATTTTGACCTTCAAACAACTCATAGAGCTCTTCCCAAAGAGAAACTCTATCAATTGATTCTATAAATCAAAACAATATTAAACATATACTGCCTTCCTAACAATCTCCATTGCCAAAAATCTATTGATCTATTGGTAATTGCAAATATAAAGTATTTTTTGGGGGGAGAAACGTGCAAAATGAAAGGAATCATATAACCTCAAGAGTTACAATATAGAATTAATTTAAAAAACCTGTTTATGTCAAATCATCATTACACTATGACATAAACTCACACAAAATGTAGAGTATAGAATTAATAAAACTATTTATGCCAAATCATCATTACACTATGACATAAACCATTGCTCCTAGTGGCTAAGGCAAGAGAATCATGGTTACATTAACACAAAAGAAGCCGTGAATTTTTGGCACACTTCTACTAATACAAAAAAGGTGAGGGATTGCTAAAGAGCAAAAGTTAATTATCATCACAATATGATAGAAACCATTTCTCCTAGTGGTTCCTATTCTCCTCTTGTACCAATTTGAATTAGTTTAAGTGCATGGAGGCTTAATCAACCTATGTTTATCTATTTCTTAATTTACTTATGCTTTAATTAAGCTATGTTTCTCCATGGTTTAATTTATTTATAAATTAATTAACCTATGTTTCTCCATGTATTTTATGCATAGACTATGTCGAAGGGGAGGGGGCTTCTATATATCTATATCTATATCTATATTCTATATATCTAGGAAGCATAGGAAGCAGCAGACAAAGCTCTAGTAGAAGCAGATGTTGAGGCCTAATGGAGAATCACATGGCATATTTGGAGGAGATCTCTCATAGATGGTACAACATTTAGAGACTTGGGTGGTATCCTACATCAGAAGTACTTGTTGAAGGTGTATAAACATTTTGGAAACCTATTTTGTAAGGTTTTATACATCGATATCAGAACTATCATTAGTTGTACATCTTTGTTTTCTTCTTCTCTCAAAGTATTCTCTATCTCTCTTTGCTTCTAGATGCACTGTTAGGGAGTGTTATTCTTTGGCAAATATCTTTTGCATTTAGACGTCTTTTTTTTAAAGGTAGAGACTACAAGGACATTCATCTACACGTTGCAGTCGTTCTACCATTTCAGATAAGTGTATGTGAGTTTTTCAACAAATGTGGGATGAATTTCATTAATAAGGTGACAAAGTACTTGTAATTTGTGAATGTGTAGCTTTTAGTAGTTAATTAACATTGATAGTTAGATAGAAGATTATATAGGGCATGGATCGCAAAAAGACAGAGTAAGGAAACCAACCTCACCAAATGTTGGAACTCTTGGTAAACCATGGAATATGCTTGATGAAATATGGGTACATCGGAAAAAAAAGGAAAGCATAGAAAAAGTAACCCTACATCCATCCGGGTGTTTTTTTTTGGCGAGATTTTCTTGGGTTGACCTCGGGGGACTTGATTTTTTTGGTCATTTTTTTGAACATTATATAATACAACTATTGGGGACTTCATATGATATAAGACTCAAATATGTTGAGCAACACTTATAACGCAACCCTTGATCCATGATCACTTTAAAAGTAAGGTTAGTTGGCAATGATCTAGGACATGGATTTAGAGCTCAAGAAAAGAGGGTAAGGGTTTCAAATGATATAGTCATGTGGTAGAATATTTAGAGTATTCTAAACATGCATTAATCTTCGAAATACTGTGGTAGAAGCATGCACATCTTCAAACCAACGCAAAGGTTGGAAGGATGCATTTTTAATGTGAAGGTAATCATTTCAAAATTGTATTCCAAAATTGAAAATGAAGTAGGGAGAAAAGTGAAGAAAATCAGATCGGATGGTGGTGGTGAGTTTGTTTTTACAGAGTTTGGAAATTTTTCCAAGAGCAAAGGGATCAAGCAACAAATGATGACACCACATATGTCTCAGCAAAATTCAGTTGTTGAACGTCAAATGCGAACACCGTGGAGATAGGGAGGTGTATGTTGAAAGGTGCTAGACTGCCAAACCACTTTTGTGATGAGAAGAAAGCCTATAACTTGTATGATCGAGAGGGAAAGAAGATCATAGTGAGCAGCGATGTGGTGTTTAGGGAGCAGCCACATGCAGTGGAGGTAGAGAAGAGCTCTTCCACTTTATCATCAAGTGAAGAGGTAATTCACTATGGACCTATCCCAAGAGCTATAAAGGAGGAGGAAATATCAGATGCTGAAGGTATAAGTCACCAACCTGTTGTTACACCACCGAAAAAGCCATTGCCATGATGGGTAAGGCAACTCTACGACCATGATAACCAGATGCCTATGTCTTTTGAGCAGCATGTAGATGGACCAAGGTGGTCTCAGAGAATTGAGGAGCAAAGGAGGGCTTCTGCTCACAAAGTTAATATGGCCTTGATGGCTGAGATTATTGTAAAAGTAAAGGAGCCTGTGAGTTTGGAGGAAGCACTTGCAGACCGACATTGGAAAAACACTATGCAAGTAGAATATGACACAGCATGATGAAGAATGAAACTTGGGAGTTGGTAGATCGACCACCTAACAGAAAGGTTATTGGCACCAAGTGGGTTTGGAAGGTAAAGTACAAGGCCGATGGGACTTTGGAAAAGTACAAAGCCAGATTGGTTGCACAAGGATTTTTGTAGGTTGAAGGATTTGATTTTTAGGAATCTTTCACTCCGACTACCAGAATGACCACTATTTGCATAGTACTATCAGTGGCTGCTCATAAAAAGTGGCCAGTTTATCAAATGGATGTTAAATCATCATTCTTGAATGGTGACCTCAAGGAGGAGGTGTATGTGGCTCAGCCACAAGGATTTGAGGGCCCCCATTTTGAGAATAAGGTATGTAAGCTCAAGAAGGCTTTGTACAAGCTAAAACAAGCCACAAGGGCATGGTACCAATGGATAGATAAATTTTTTCGTAAATTAAACTTCAAAAGATGTGCCTCAGATGCTAACTTGTATGTGTATAGGAAAGGTGGAAATATGCTATTATTGTTCTATATGTGGATGATCTCCTTATTATAGGTGACTATGAAGATATGATCCAGCAGATAAGAAAGGCATTGAGCACTGAGTTTGAGATGACTTGATGCACTATTGTTTGAGGATTGAAGTCTGGCAAGAGCCAGGCAAGATCTTTATCTCTCAGCAGAAATATGCAAGGGAGATCTTGAAGGCATTTGGTATGTCCAAGTGTAAGGAGATAGCTACACCTATGGAGGTAAATGTGAGGTTGTCTATGGAGGATGCCTCACCACCAATAGACATCGGGAGGTACAGGAAGTTGGTCGATAGTCTCATCTATTTGTGCAACACCAGACCAGACATCAGTTTTGATGTTGGCGTTTTGAGCCAGTTCTCCAATAAGCCCTTAGAGAATCATTGGAATGCAGGGATGTGGTGCTCAGGTATGCAAAGGGCACTCTTGATTATGGCATCACTCATGGTATGGGCACTTCCTTGGTTGGTCATTGTGGCTCGGATTGGGCTAGAGATGTTGATTCCAAGAAATCAGTTTCTGGATATTGCTTCTCTTTAGGTTCAGGTATCTTCTCTTGGATCAGTAAGAAACAACCAATAGTGGCATTGTCTTCTACTGAGGCTGAGTACAAGGCAGCATGTTTTGCCGCTTGTGAAGCAGTGTGGCTGAGGAGGATCTTATGGCACATGGGAGTGCAAGAGGATGAGGCAAGTATGCTGAGGTGCGACAATCAAAGTTACATGGCCATTGCTAAAAATCCAGTGTTTCATGCATGCACAAAACATATAGAGATTCAGTATCACTATGTGCATGATTTGATCGAGGACAGAATAGTGAAATTGGTCTACTATCCAATAGAGCAAAATGGGGCAGATATATTCACCAAGGCACTCGAGAAGGATCAAGATCATCAACTTGATGTTTATTATTTGTGACAGCAATAACAAGTGTGGGGGGAATGATGAGGAGAGTCCGGACAAGCCTGACGAAAATCTTGACGAGGAATTGAGTATTGAACAAAAAGAGATCAACATCGAAGAGGCTCATGAATTGGAAGAGAAAGATATAAACCTTGAGGAAGAGGCCAAGGAGGCAGTAGTGTTAGATCTCCTAGCATTAAGATCCGAAACTTTACAAGGAGCAGTGTCTACTGAAGGAATGTACTTTGAAACATCTACCCCATCCATACTTGTGCTTCTATCTTTTACTATTTAGGGTCAAGAATATTATCTTTTCTCAGATATACAATCCATATTTAATCTTAGAGAAGATTATGCCCTTGCCTTGATTGCACAAGCTTGTACCTTGGACAAGGATGTAAGAATCGAGGATGATGAGATGATGGTACTAGAGGATACATTTGACCCTAAGGAAGCACTTTGAGTGTGCTTTAAAAAAGCCTTAGATGAAGAGGATGACTAAGGTTCAAATAGGACTGAATATTCAGACAGAGGTCGAGGAGCAGAAGGAAACAAACAATGTCTTGGAAAGGAGCATTAATCTTCAGACCGATAAAATTTTGGAGGAGGAGGAGGAGAATATGAAGGTATGCTACCACTTTTACTTTTGTGTTTGTCCTAGATCCTTTTAACTATGACCCATGGACATACTTCTAATTACTTATTGTTTGATATTGTAGCTGTATATTGAAGATGACAGTTTTCTTAGAAGGTCCATGGGGAGTAGAGAAAGAGGCCTAGGACAATTGTCTTCTCTTGCCCACTATATGAAGAAGATGTCATTTGCAAAGATCTTGATTCATCATAGATAGTTGAGCAATGATGAAGAAGCATTTGCGTACTATTTTAAATGTTTATCGAAGTTTCTTGGTGGGTACCACATCAATTGGTGCAAGGATAAAGTCATTCTCATTGAAAAGCTATTTGCCTTAGACATTTTTGGGTATTGTCTAGGCCAACAATGCTCAAGGGCTGAGTATTTTCTCACTTACATTGCTTAATATGCTTTAGCACATGGAATAAGAAGTCCTCAACATTTAGTCAGTTATGGAAAGCACCATCTTATCAGGTTCAGAGAGCCACTTGTAGATGCTGATACTAAACACATAGAAGGAATGTAGTCGATGTAGAAGAAGTAAAAAAGTAAATCCAATTATATTGTATTTTCAAATGTTACAAAGGAGATGAGTCAACACAGGCTTTGTAGAAAATTTCATGGAAAATATTACACAATCTCAATTTCACTTGATTGCAATTTATATTGTTCATGTTCTCTATAAAGTTTCAAACTCTATCAATCCACTTGTGATCCTAAAAAATCTTTGACTGCCTCCACTCTGCATGTTTCTAAGCAGCTGTTGAGTTGTCTAGGATTTGCCTTGTTCTTCTCTTTTATGCCATATTGAATGCCAATTTAACATGTGATAATGCAAAATTTTTCTTGATTTGTGCAACCTTTGAAGTATACCTCTAAAGAACCACTGAAATACTTCCTTGAGACTATTTACCTTGTGTGCTCCCCCGAAATGTTGTGTATGTCAAAAAAATGCATTTCTTGTGGTGTAACATGAGACTTTTCCATTCCTTGTGTTGACCATATTGTAGGGAATCCATAGTTTTTAACGAAATATGGAAGGTGGATATAGAGAATATGCTACAATCATAGAGAAGATTAAGTTTTTGAGCAGTTGTTGAGTTGTCTAGGATTTGCCTTGTTCTTCTCTTTTGTGCCATATTGAATGCCAAATTAACATGTGATAATGCAAATTTGCAACGTTTGAACTATACATCTAAAGAACCACTGAAATACTTCCTTGAGACTATTTACCTTGTGTGCTTCCCTGAAATGTTGTGTATGTCATTTCTTGCGATGTAATGAGACTTTTCCATTCCTTGTGTTGACCATATTGTAGGGCATCCATACTTTTTAACGAAATATGGAAGGTGGTTATAGAGAAGATTAAGTTATCTTTTTTATATGGAAAGAAATAAATTTCTATGTCTTACAAATCAAATGAGCTTAGCTTACCATGTAGTGTGTTATGTTGCAACTTGTCCAAGCTTGCTTCATTGATTTTCCAAAGGTTTTAAGTTCCTCTTCCAATGAACGGTGATCACTCGTGCTCCATTTCTTTTTGTCACAAAGCATGAAAAGCTTATCCAAAGATTTCCACACTTCTGCTTTGACATTTCTAGCAAGACCATCTACCTCATCATCTTTGACATTTCTAGCAAGACCATTTGCCTCATCATCTTTGACTGTGTTATGTACATGCCTCCAGAGGCCGTATCTCACCCTTGAAACATACCTCAAACATACCTTGATTGTCTACCAAGCTTCTCTTGTCTTTGTTGTTCCGATAAAAACCTTCTTGCTTTGACTCCACCAATTGATGGCTTAATTGGAACATCTTTCCCATTGGCTGACTTCTTGAGATCTATTATGATGTAAACATCTCCTCCATGAAGACCCTTGTCTGATAGTACTTTTTCTAATGTAGCAATTGCTTTTTTTTTTTCTATGCTTTTCTGGTCGTAGCTTCCAAGCAAATCCAATGTACAAGAAAACCAACTTTTCGTTGATTCTACATAAAGCATGCAATGTGCAAATATGTACATTGCACAAAGGAATATCAAGGATTGCATTGAAATCTGGGTCTATCTTATCCCTATTCGGTGCTCTTCTCCACCATTTAGAATCCATCACATGGGCTGACTCCTTGCAGTAAAGGCATGGGGATTTTGAATTACCTCTTTTGCTTATGTTGAATATGCACTTGAGGGTTTTCAGGTCCCCAACCATATGCCAATCAACTTGAAGGTCTCCCTTACCTTCGACATGAAGTTGACATCCTTGAACCTAGTTTTTGATAACTGTAGGTATTTCTGTATGATGAAACACCCAAAATAGAGTTTGGTGGTCCTCTGTCTTTACCTGCAATTGCAAAAACAGCCTCACATCAACTAATTATAATCAAGATTAAAACTCAACATAAGAAAATAAAATTATGCTTACCTCAAATGCACCTAACCACCATATGTGCTTCTTTGATTGTACAATCAAATTATTTAGGTTTGATTTTGTTATTGATGTATCAAGTGCCCTATTCATAAGCATGATAGTCACCCTTTCAATTTTCCTCTCCTTAAGAATTTCACATTCATAAAGCTTAAGAACAAATCTAAGCCGACTCTAACACTCTTCAAATGCGATCCTAGAGAATGCAACCATTGGTCTTTGTAATTGCTCAAGATAAACAAAAATGTTATTCCTTGGATTATACATAGTGGTACCCTTACTACCTTCAAAAGCATCATCAATATGCAAACAATGTCCAATAAATTCATCTACCTGTTGATTAAGCAAGGCTCTCAACAAATTCCACACTTCTGCAAGATTTGGAAGAAGGACACGTTTGATCCTCTGATCCTTAAAAGTTGATGATACTGCCTTGAAAATGAAAGAATAACCATTCCTACCGACTCCACTCTCATCAAGTGCCTCTTGAATTAAGTTTACATCAACTTTGTTGCTTTTAACGATTTGTTGCACCACATTGCGTTTAATTGTTTTGAGCTTTTTTTCCTCAATCATCTCTTTCGCAAGTAGACCTTTCATTTATTTCACAGGAAGAGATTTGGATCAACATGATTCTTTTGCTTTGGTAGAGGTACGTATTCTTTCGCTACTACTATTGTCTCTTGTTAGCTTGTTCCAAAGTGTTGTTGCATCACGCTTCCATTTTGAGAGTACAATTTCTCCATCGCTTCACACTTTCATTACGTTTTCTTAAAGCAAAGAGTTGATGATGGTGGTAATCTTGAGAAAATTAAAAAGACAATGCTATGGTGAGATTAGTTATGGTTTTCTGACAGAGAAGCTAAATGGATCACAAAGGTGGCTAGAAAATGATTGAGAGAAAGATGTGGCATAACAAGTTGCCATAACAAAATCCATGTTTAAAAAGAAACGTGCAATTGCTTTTCCCCACCTCCTATTGGTCCTGTGGTTCCTACATCTCAAATTAATGGTCTCGCTCGCCCCTCTCTCTCTCTCTCTCTCTCTCTCTCTCTTTCTCTCTCTCTCTCTCTTCTAGAAACTACCTCTCTCTCGCTTTTCGTTTGGTATGTTTGTATCTCTCAGTCACAAGTCGGCTTAGATGTGCAAATAATTGAAGAGATGCTTTTAATTAATAGCCTTGAAAACCATGCTTTACGATAATGAGAGGGGAGGAACATCCTCCCTTGCTAGTTAATACATTTATAGCATGTTAGCATCGCTGTTACGTTCTTTTCATTGTCTCGTTGCAGCTACTATCTTAGGCCATGGTCACGCATGGCCCCTACTTCTCAAATCAAGGAGAGTGGTTCATGAAAAAGGGGAGAGTAGTTTGTTTGACAAAGGGAAGTATAGCCCCTCCTTAACACCTCCTTACTTGGCCGGCACTAGAAAGTTTTATGAAACTCTAAAATCCTATGAAGCAGTTACACCAATTGGCCTATTATTACCACCTTACAATATACTATACTTAGAAGTTGGCCAAGCATTCTAGTTACTAACTTAAATCACCCCGAACAATGCTTGGAACTTAAGTTGGATCTAACGAACGTGACCTTAAGAATGCATTCAATCAGTCGCTTTGTGCAGCGTCGAAGTTTCATGCCCATCGTTTTCGAAGCTTTAAAATGTCATCTTCGACGTCGTGCACGCGAATCAGCCACCTGACCCATTTATTTTATGCATCGAAAAATTTATGGACGCGCTCAAGCCTCAGACTCATGCTTATCGTGACGTCCCTCGACCTACGATTCCTTGGACAGAAGGTCTTCACGTAAGCATAGGACGACGACAAGACCTTTCCACTCTGCCCAATTGTGAAATATACCCACTCCCACCACCCTCGATGGCCAAACCGTGTACGTACGATTTGAAACCATGGCAGTCCTGATCCCATCGACAACCAAACACGCAAATTCTGATATTGAATATTGACCGAAAACTTCTCGCTCGACAGCTAACAAAGTTTATTTTTCAGCACAGCGACACCTTCGTTCGATAGTTATTGCTCGACGGCTGGTGCTTGTCCAGCGATGTAAACGAAGAACTTTGTTGGCAATGGGCATGAACTTGTCTTTTGAAACTTGTAGAAGGGTTCCGCTTCTATCATCATCGAGCAGACCGCAAAGAAATTAATCTATCCTCCTATCACGGATTAAAAAGCTCATCCAGATCAATAAACAGGCCATACATATTCACAGACAGTATCTCAGCATCTAGGAAGCACTTTCTGAAGTTGAAATATGAACAATTGCTCTTCCGATCTTACGATTCGAAATCCTTTCATCTCATAACTTCCACCATATACAAAACCTGAGAGTTTTTGTTTGAAGCATGCACGAACTTCCATTGCAGCAACAAACTAAGTACAATGAAATTGCAAAAGATCCAGGCACAGAGTACTCATTACTGTCTTCATATTTTTCTAGAGTTTTTAAGGACGTTCAAGCACCGCAAACATCCTCTGCTAAAGTGCAAAGAGATTTAAAAACATAATCTGGCATAATTCACAAACACTGCAACGCCTAAACCATTTTAATCAAAACGCGTGCTTGCAAATTAACCAGGTGCCTTTTCAACTTTTTTCTTCACCATCTTCGGGGCGTGCCGCAGCTTCCCCGATCGACGGCTTCCAGGGTCTCTGGAACTCGCGGGCTCTCTACTATCTCGAAACAAGGGGTGCGCTTTGACTTCTCTTCCGACATCGATGATATCAATGGTATCGAGTTTGACACAGGAGCAACGGTCCAGGGAAATGAAGAAAGCAGTATAAATACCGGAGCTGACCCAGCCTGCGACACGCTCCAGCTTGCCGGTGCGAAAGGCAGAGCTGGGCGGACGAGATTTGTGCATCATGGCGAACAAGTGTGCAGATTGTGGTACGGCTTAAGGCTCAAAGGCAAATCGACTTCTTTGGGTCGCTTACTATTCGGGAGCGCGGAACTTTGGCCAAGCAAGGGAACTCGAGAGACTTTATTGACAATAATTGGGTTGAAGTGTGGGCACTTTTTGAGGTGGGTAAGGAAAGCATGTCATAGATAGATACTCAATTGTGAGGGACATGTGGATGTTGGTCATTGCATGGGGTTAGGGATGAGCAGATTCACAAATATCTAAATGGTGGCACTTATACATAACATTATCTGAGCTTATGTGGGAATGCCAACGTTAGAGGAGCATCATAGGAGGGCTTCCAAGAGGGTGAATCCAAGGTCAACATTGAAAAAGAAAGCTTTGTATGGTTGCTCTGAGGAAGACATGGAAAAGTGGTGGAAAGGCTCCTTAAGATGAGCACTACATGAGCATAGGAGAGGCTCTCAAGAGGGGGAATAAAGGTCAATAATCAAGGCCTAGCAAAAAGAAGCATAGACGCATCACAAATGATTTTCAAAGGGATGGCTCTTCAAATGAAGATCAAGAGCATTTTGAATGTTAATATTGATATCAATAATTAATGTCAATATTGATATCAATAGAATGTAAGATTAGAGCTAGATGGCATAAGGGATTTCTCAAGCTAGTTAAAATGAGGTCAAAATAGCTAGTCAAAACCAAACTATGGGGCTAAGAAACCTTAAAGGAGCAATAATACCATTTGTAAGAGGAGACTCATCAAAAGATATAGATAAAGATCCTGGGTTTATGTTGGCAATTGCAAAGTGTTTATCTTTATCTAGAGCATATACAACTTGTTGCAAATGATGAAACATTTGGGCTTGCAAATTTTGTGTTTTTCTTGGATGGGCCTATCTTTGTTAGTAGGGGAAAAAAAAGACTATGTGTATGAGCAACAATATTGTCTAAATAATTGATTCTTTAGTTTGGCATAAAATGCACTCCTGTTTGGTTAGTTTGATTTGATCACCTTGTGGAAAAAACAAATACCATTTCTAATTGTATTTTCCCTTCTTGATTTCCATTAAAAATTGGATGTCTTGGCCTAAATCTCAACTTTTAAATATATCCACATCAAAATAAGTTTGTTGTGATCCTATGCCTTTACTGTACGCAATCAACATTATAGAATTCTACAAAACCTTTGGCCATGTCTCTATCACATTGGTTGTCGTAATCTTATTGAGTATGCATTACAAAAGTAAATCATGCAACATAAGAAATAAATCATAGTTAGGTAAATGACCATCTAGCATAAGTTCATAGAGACATAAAGTTCAAAAGCTAAATAGTATTTTATTTCAAAACTAAATAGTTTTTAATGGACTTGCAATTGATTCTTAAATCAATCAAAGATCATCCAAGTACGAAACATACATTTATTTAAAAACCAAAAAGTATTTAATGGGAAAATTATCCTTTGAATCAATCTTATGTCACCCCCATGTCACCTAAGTAAGAAACACACTTTATTTTCTTCTATGTCACTATTACAATCCCTCATATTACTAAAAACTCTCAATGTCGGTCACTTTTTGTAATCCCCCTTGTAGTCAAAGTAAATATATCAAGTACATAGCTTTTGACTCTTTTAGCAATATCAAAGCCTTGTCTGCCTCTATATTTGATGGTAGATCATTAGCGGATATAGCGTGTTTGATTTTTCTTCACTTGAATTGTCCCTAACTAAACACCCTCATTATGAATGGGTAATCCACAAATATTAAATTGTATTAGCATTTTATTAAATGATGAGGATTCTCAAGCATTACCTTATTTATATATACTAAGGCATACATAACATAGCATGGTAGTTAATAGAGAGGGATTGTCAACTAAATTGGCGAGCTTAAATGCCATTTGCATACATGAGGAGATTACTTATGCAATGTTATGTGAATATAGAGAGGGGAGCATTAAATACACAGGAAAAAATGTATGCCTATGGAAGGGGATAAAAATTGCCATTTACTTGCACAAGGACAATGCTTAAAATGCTTATGGAATTATGTATTTAAATTATGTGAATATTGAGAGTAGAGCTTTAAAAATCAATTAAAAAAAGTCTATATACATGGAAGGGGATAAAAAATAATGTAAACAAAATCAAGTTTCTAAATATAGGATAAAAAAAAAATGCATGCTTCTTCACATGCAACATGCTATATGATTTTATAGAGTGGCTCCCTGCTGTGAGGATCCCACCTTAGCAAACTTCCACTCATCATTAGGCATGAGGGCATTCAGTATAAGTATATTTAGTAATGCACCTCGACACTTAAATACAAAAAAAAGAAATTAGTGACAAATTTTTTCAAAACCTAGAGTTTCTTATACTATAGGTTATTGGGCATTTTTTGACACTAATACCAATAGAATTTGTGAAGAAATAATTTTCTTTAAAGGTGTGAAGCATTGTGATATCTGTTGGTACCGTCTATTAGTATGAAACATTGATGTAGGCATTCGGCATTGATGCAAAAGACGTAAAAAATTAGCACATGTATATTCATCAGGCATCAACACTATGGAATGCAATTTTTTTTTAAATGGGGTAGAATGGGAATTTTAAATTTGTATCCCCATTCTACCCCATGATAAGTTAACATAAAAGGGACCGGATTTGTAAAACAAGAACTCTCAAAGGGGATGAATCTATTGCCAAATGCTCGCCAAATGTATTATAAAAATTTCCTCAAAGAGGCATGAAGATATCATGCTCCAAGGCATGAGTATAAATATTCCCTTGACGAGGCAAAAATGCATAAGGCTACAAGATCAATTATAAGAAATCCTAAAAAGTGCATACAAACTCATACTCTATATTAAAAAAAAGATTTAACACTAGCTCAAATCTAGAGCCCTCTTTGGTCTCCATAACTTTTATCACTTTATGAGGCTAAACCTATCTCATCCTCTCTTACACCTCCATGATTCTAGCTACCTAGATCCCTCACCCACTCAAAATTCACTTGCTCTAGATCCTCACCCTCTCTATTCTCTCTAGAACTTGCAGTTGGGGTAGGCTATGAATAGAAAGGTTTATTAAGTATATCAACATTATGTAACTTTAAAAGAAGATAGTTATATTACAAAAGTAAGAATGGAAAAAGACTTACCTAGAACACAGTTGCATCACAATCAAGCCAGCAATCCCTTACACTTAGGGGTTTATTAGTCTGGTGAGCTTTAAGCTTCGATATTTTGATCTCTTATTACCAATGGAGGCCTATTTACGTCAATAATTCCTTTCCACAAGCTAGAAAGGCACCTTAGTTTTTTCCAAAAACCTTACTTTCTAGCTCTAGAAACCATTGTATCAAGGAGCCACACTAATTAATTATCCAATAATCTTCTTCTTAGTATCTTCATCTACCAAGAAATAGTCAATGTGATATAGCCTACATGTGCTACATATGTAGCAATGCTACTCAACAAATCAATTCATATAACATTATGTGAAGTTGGTATCCTAATTTGAATCTATGCTTGGAGAAGACCCTTCAAGGAAGATAAAATTATGTTGTGACACACAAGCATCAAATTATTGAAAGATTATATTTACTTCTTTTATTCTAGTATTCAACAACTGTACATCATGCAATGCACATTTGTGTTTCTCTTGGAAATATTTGCAACATAGTTAAATGAACAACACTTAAGCAAGTGGACATGTCATGTCATTTAGACCCTCTTTAGACCCTCCCCCTCTGCATGTAGTAGGTCACAAAAGGATCACTAATATCAAGTATTTAAAGGATCAATGAAATTAAATGCGAGTTAAATGCTGAACATATAACCTGATAGAAAGATTAACAACACAAAATTGGACATGCAACAACTTAGAAATAGAATTTCAAATCAAAATTGCATCTAGTATATAGTAATAGCCTCAAACTACACACCTTTTGACTTGCCAATGGATCCAAAGTATAGCTCTTAACAATTCATAGCAACCAAAAACGTTTTCCTTCGATAGAATAGCTCTGTTGAGATGAGACAAATATTATAGCATGAAACCCAAAAATAATATCCTTCACATGAGAAAGCATATATAGTCCATCATATTATTTCCATTATCTTGGAGAACTCATGTAGTGGAAGGCCTATCTTGTGGATATAAGGGTTCTCTTTTGGACTAGCTTGTAGCTCATGGATCAATATGTAATATAAATGGTTGCAAGGCATGTACACATTTCCCTTTGTGCCATTCTTATGGTAAAGTACTCACAAGATCAAGATGGAATGTGGCTTATCACCACATTGTGAATCTTGTCCCTCACAGATGAGCTTGTTGTACTGACTGTGTAGGTCACACATTTACCATTATGAAAAATTTCCATCTTTTGTATCACAACTACCTAATGCTCTACTGCTGCAAATCATGTTTGGTGTTTCTTAATAAATTGTGTTGCAAAAGCCTGAGGGGTCAATGCTCACTTGGGTGTAGCCATTTTTGGTGAGGTTCAAGGCATTTTTTGTACATATGTATTTTGCTTAACCCATAACTTATGCATTTCTCAATGGAATTTGGCAAACATGGTCTTCAAGTTGTAGTACACCTTTTGTATCACAACTACCTAATGCTCTACTACTATAATTCATGTTTGGTGTTTCTTAATAAATTGTGTTGCAAAAGCCTGAGGGGTTAATGTTCACTTGGGTGTAGCCATTTTTGGTGAGGTTCAGGGCATTTTTTTGTATATATGTATTTTGCTTAACCCATAACTTATGCATTTCTCAATGGAATTTGGCAAACATGGTCTTCAAGTTGTGGTACACCTTCCAAAAATAAGAAAGAAAGAATAAATATTTGAAATGAGACCATTAAGGCATTATAAATGCTATGTTGGATGTGAAGCATGCATTTTGAAGAGTATAGGATATAACAATTTATTCAAAAACATCAAAATTTTATTCTTCATATACATGCGACCAAGTAAACTTTCAAAAGTAAACTGTGTGAGCTTCTCCTCAGCCAAAGGACACAACTAACTGAGAACATTAGATGTGATCCAAGGGGCCTTCAATGTTGTGTTAAAATTATGCACACCCATTTGAGAGAATGCTCCATAACTTTTCCTTGATTTGTTTAAAACCAAAACCAATTCAAAAAATGGAGGCCAAACTATTGCGACTATTGCATGGTGGTTTTAAAACATTGATAGTTGGTGATATTGTTATCTAGATTCACCCTAGAATGGAAAAATTTGAAAATATGTAATTTGATGTGTTAATATCTTTTAATACATCCAACACTATTTACAATTTTGTACTGGTCTTTTTTCCATGCAATTCTTTGGTATATGGCTCATAAGTATGTCAAAGGTCATTGTGTTTCATAATATATAGCATCAAACTTGATAGCATGCCCTTCAGCAGCATATTTATGTTTTGAAGCAATATAGTCCACCTTGCACTTGCTTGAGGCCAACCAATCGATCCCATTTTACTGATGTGTATCATCGGAGGGGGGAAATCATGGCGCAGCTGAAAATTTTGCTACCTCCATGCACGTTTGCAAATTTACACCTTCCAACCTATAAATCTTTGAATGTTAAAGTACATCCTCCTCTTGCCACCTTGGAACCTATATCGTGTAGAGTCATATCAACGTGATCTTGTTCCTTTGGTTTGGCATTATCTTTTTATCTTGAGTAAGTTGTCTTATATTCTTTGCTTGCCTCACAAGCTAGCTGGTCTTTGTTCTAGTGGGTCTATTCTGGCAGTTCATTGATTGTCACCATGGCATCATTGGAAAGATGGAGCTCCTCAACTGCGAGATAGGAGAGCTAAAAGGCTTGGTCAAGACACAAGGAATAGATTATAGGGCAAGGAAAGAAATGGCACAATATTGAAATGGCAATGGAAGACACTTTTGTAATGTTTGTGGAGGGAAAGATGATGAGAAGAAAGAAGGCTCCTTGTTGAGTAGCAATAGGAAGAGGTTGTAGACAAACACATTTGATCATGGCCATCAAAGCAAACAACATGAGTTGTGGTCTCACAATTGATGGGAGAGTTTGGGGCTAAAACATCAGGCAATTTAGATAAATACCAATTTTGAGTCTTCATAATCTTAATCTTTCATTGTAAAATTCCTAGAATGACAACTGTACCAACACATCAGGAGATGTACATCCAAGAGATGATGCTCTTTAACGTGAGAAATGGCCTATAGAAGGTGAAAGGGGTACACAACTTAGCTTAGCTAGCTCCAAAGAGGGTAACATTAGCTATGTTAGTATCCTATAAAAAAAAGGAGAAATGGCCTGGGTGCACAATGTTGAAGATAATCTCAATTAGAAGGACCAAAATGGATCCCATGGTTGGATGTAATGCATATGCAATGCAATGTGTGATCATCCTGATCTAAGAAGTTTGTGGGCTTTAACAAAACACAAGAAAAGGAGAGACATCCCAAGTGCATACACCATTGATAGAGTGACAATGTTTTGGCATAAAATGCAAGAGTTTCTCCAAATAAGAAGGACATTTGAAAAAAGAGGGCGGGATGCAAGCAATGGGATGAGCACATCATACTCATGCTTGATATAACATAGGTCAGTGGTTGCCTAAACCAACCCGGTGGTTGTTTGCAATGGATTTTTGGAATAGTTAAATTGTTTAATTTCTAAACTGGGATGACTTGGACATAATGTGATTGTCATAACTAGCCCGATGATTGGAACATCATGCAATATATCATCATGCTAGTTCAGGTCAAATAGCAATAATGTGATTATCCTAAACCACCCTGGTTGGATAATAATATATTTTGCAATAAAAATAAACAACAATATATTGTTATTGTCTGATTGATGACCGGCCTGATGGTTGAAATTATTGTGTTTCCTAGTAGCTAAATTAGTTAAGTTTAACTTTTAGGCTGAATTGGGTCATATACTTGTTGTTAATTTTTAAGCTGGACTCGCTTGGACTTAATGTGATTGTCTTGAACCATCATGGTTGAAGAAATAAAATTTACAACAAAAATAATTGATGATTAACCCAGTGAATGAAATTGTTGCACTTCCTAGTGGTAAAACTAGTTAAGTTTAATTTTTGGGCTGGTTTGGGCCATATACTAGTTAGTTTCTAAATCAGGCTACCTTGGACTTAATGTGATTTTTCTAAACTAACTCAATGGTTGGAACATCATATGCAATAGATCATTAAGCTGCTTCAGCTCAAACACGAGTTATGTGATTGTCCTAAACTAGCATGGTTAAACATAAATATATATAGATATATTTTATAACAAAAATAATTAATGACTAGCTTGATGGTTGAAATTGCTGTGTTTCCTAGTAGTTCAATAATTTAGGTTTAATTTTTGGGCTAGTTTAGGTCATATACCAATTAATTTCTGAACCAAGTTAGCATAAACTTAATGTGACTATCTGAAACCAGTCGGTGGTTGGAACATCATGCAATATATCACCAAGCTGGTTTAGGTTAAATAGGAGTTATATGATTATCCTAAACCAATGTGATAGAATAGAAATAAATTTAAATATTTTCACAACCTAAATAATTGATGACGAGCCCAGTGGTTGGAATCGCTGTGTTTCTTAGTAGCTAAATTAGATTATTTTACTAGTAGTTAAATTACTTTAGTTTAATTTTTGGGTTGGCTCAATGTCATACATGGCCTGGCTTGGATTGTGATCAGCCCAATGACTAAAACATCATGTAATATATCACCGAGTTAGTTCAAGTCAAATAGGAGTTATGTGATTGTCCTAATCTAACCTGATTGAACAGAAAAAAACAAAAATTTATTTTGCAACCAAAATAATTGATGACCATGTGAAGAGAGTGGGAGAGAAGAAAGGAGTCTCACTTACAACTTTCTCACATATACAATGGCAGAATACACACAAAGGTGGAGGCTGAAAATAGTTTTCCTCCTTTGAGTTGTGAAAGCCAAAAGAACTCTAAGTACAAAAGAATAGGTGAACCTTATATGTGGGTCTTAAACCAAACTCAGCTAACTAAGGTGGCATACTAATTGAGCCACTAACTAGAGTACATAAAGATAGCTGTCATCCAGCTATTATCCATGGGCAGTGTACCAACCACATCTGCAACTAACAAGTTGGTGACATAAATGCACAACGGTCACCTTGGCATATCACGAGTGGAGCTCGATATCTCAACACTCCCCCTCGAGCTCAATCCCAATTCTTGCACACCACGCAGGTCTCTGAACTTGCACAGCTTCTCTACACCCAATGCCTTCGTGAATATGTAAGCGACCTGATCCTCTGTGCTAACATAAACTAGATCAATAAAGCCTACTAGAATGTTCTCCCGCACATAGTGATAATGCACCTCAATGTGCTTTGTTCTAGCATGATAGACTGGGTTGTTTGCCAAGTGTATACTGCTCATGTTGTCACAATAAATGACAACTAGCCCATCTGTAGACTGATGCATATCATGAAGTAGCTTATGCAACCAAGCTGCCTCACATGCAGCCATTGCTGCACCCCTGTACTCAGCCTTTGTGCTTGACAAGGAAACTGTAAGCTGTTTCTTGCTGCTCCAAGTGACTGCAGCACTCCCAAGAGAGAACATATATCCACTTGTAGATCGTCTATCAAAAATACTACTAGCCCAATCAGCATCAGTGTATCCATGCAACTGTATCTGAACCCCAGTCTCGTAAAATAGTCCATACTGCAATGTGGACTTCACATACCTCAGTATGCATCTAGCTGCATCCAAATGTGGTTTCCTTGGAGCCTACATAAACTGACTTACCAACCCAATAGCATAGCTCAAATCTGGCTTGGTAATAGTCATATAAATCAAACTTCCTACTATGCGTCTGTACATAGTAGGGTCTTCCAGAAGCTCACTTGCATCTGCACTCAGCTTCATGCTCCAAAGGAACTGAAGTAGGCTAACAGCGTGTCATCCCATATTTGGATAGCATGTCCAATTCGTACTGCCTCTGCAAGAGCAATATCCCACTTGTGGATCTAATCATCTCAATGTCCAAGAAGTAACGCAGCTCTCCCAAATCCTTCATCTCAAACTTATGCTTCAATAGCATTTTCACACGAAGGATATCTTCATCACTATCACCTGTGATGATCAAATCATCAACATAAATGACAAGCAACATAATGCCTTTCTTTGTTTTTCTCACATATAGTGAGAAATCTGCCTTTGAAATTTGAAAGCTAATAATGACAAGATACTATCCTATCTTGTTAGACCATGCTCTGGGTGCTTGCTTCAAGCCATACAAGGCTTTCTTCAACTTGCAAACAAACTCAGCATGAGTAGCATGAACATTACCTGGTGGCTGCTCCATATAGACCTCTTCTTGCAAATCACCATGCAATAAAGCATTCTTTACATCCATATGATGTAAAGGCCATCCCTTTGATGCAGCCATAGCAATGACTGCTCTTACGGTTGCCATCCTTGCAACCAAACTGAATGTTTCTTCATAATCAATGCCATATGTCTATGCATACCCCTTGATAACTAATCTTGCCTTGTATTTGTTCACAGAACCATCTACATTGTGCTTCACCTTATTAACCCACTTGCAGCCAATTGCATTCTTGTCTTTAGGCAAAGGCACCAATTCCAGTACGGTTTTCCCTTGGAGTGCATGCCAACCACCTCGAGTTTCGTGACGAAAATTTTGTACGTTTTTCTCCTTCACATAACTCTCCAAGGTCCAACAAAGTCTAAGGGTAGAAAAAGAAACCAGCTAGAGAGAGAAGATCACACTTGCCATCACATGCACATTTGAGACTGCCACGTGGCTCTAATATTAAAGCCTCTAACCGACTTACCAATGACACACTTTGAGTTCCCTTGGGCCCAACTTTATGACCCCTCTAAACCTTTGTTGGAACTATTGGAGTTCTAGTGTGTGTGGTCCTAGAGTCCTAGGAGTGTCCTACATCATTTGCTTCCAAGGCATCCATTTCTTCATCCATGGCTTTCTCCCATTTTTCTTTTCCCATGGCTTGCTCAAAAGAAGTGGGTTCTGGTTCATATATGACTTTGACCATTGGCATAGTGAATGGCTGTAAATCCATCATATTACAGCCTATCCACAGGATACCTAGCTCTGGTAGACCTGTGCAAAATAGGCTCACTACTAGGTGCTCTCAAAACATCCCTTGTCTTCCTTACTCTAGGTGTAACAACAGAAGGAATTCCCAACTCATCATCAATAAGGCTCTGTTCTGAGCCACTGGATTCACCATCCACATAAGAGTGACCTGCATTCACATCAACCATGGGCTAATCTACTTTCTCTTTTCCTTTTCATGATACTTGCATATCACTATCTGCATTGCTTTGAGAAGATCCCTTGATCTCAATCTGCCTGTCCATGGTGAAGTATGTGAACCACTGCTAGAGGACACTATAGGTCCACTCATATTTTGTGATTGCTGTTGTGAATTCTGTGTAGCATTATCATTTTGTGCATCTACATCATCAATCACATCTACTGGTTTATATTAGCTGCTCATCTCATAAAAAATGACATCTCTGCTCACTGTAAACTTACGAGTAGAAGGATTAGAGCATCTATACCCTTTCTACTGCAGAGAATAACCAATAAAGATGCACTTCTCAGCTTTTGGATCCAACTTAGATCTCAACTCATCTGGCACATGAACATAGGCAATGCAACCAAAAACTTTTAAATGAGAAATATCTGCTTTCCTACTAGTATACCTTTCCTCTGGCATCATGCCATGTATTGCTACAATGGGAGTCCTGTTCATTATGTAGACTATTGTAGCAACTACTTCAGCCCAATAATAATAGCCCAATAATAATCTGGCAGGTCTTTTTTGTTGAGCATGGCAGGAGATACCTCTCCAATTTGCTTGTTTTTCCTTTCTACAAGTCCATTTTACTGTGGGGTATGAATGCATGAATATTGTTGCTTTATGCCATGCTCCTACAAGAAACTTGCAAACTCATTTGAGAGGTACTCTCCCCCTCCATCTGACCTTAGGCATTTTATTTGCAGGCTTGTTTCTTTTTCAACCATAGCTTTAAAAGCTTTGAAATGCCCAAACACTTCACTTTTCTTTTTCATAAAATACACCCAAACTTTTCTGCTGTAGTCATCAATAAAAGTGACAAAATAATGATAGCCTCCAATAGATGCAGCTTTAGTAGTCCACACATCAGAGTGGATTAATTCCAATGGCCTCTTACTCTCTTGAACATGTCTAGGAAATGGTTTCCTTGCTTCACATACATTATGCATTTCTGCAACCTTGAACTTAGGCAATCCTTCAATAATATTTTGGGCCTGCATTAATTTAAGTCACTGTACATTAACATGACCAATACGTTTATACCAGATATCAATATCTGTAACTACACCGGTCCCATGTGCAAACATTGCTACACTCAATTCAGGCATGTCCACATCCAACATAAACATCCTGCCCTTCTTCTTTCCTTTTGCTATTAAGCGACCTTTATTTTTCATATCCTTAACAAAGCATCCATGAGGATTAAATCTGACCTGCAAGCCCTGGTCAACCATTTGACCAATAGAAACCAGGTTCTTGGTGATATTCGGGACATGAACCACATCAAACATGTATTTCTTTTTTCCATCCATGATCCTACATAGACAAAGGAATTTTACCAATCTACATAATAGGATGTGCAGTATCATCACCAGTTTCCACAAATGCTAGTCTTTCCATTTTCCTTGCATCTGCATCCATTCTGCATGACCTGTCATGTGGTTTGATGCTCATTGCTTTCTTCTGCACTTGTCACAGAATTGGTCATGTGTTGCACCATAAACATATGCTCATTTCTGTCATCACCCTGTCTACTAGAGGATGCATAATTGCCTTGCTGCAATTTTTCAGTCATGATGTCATTCTACTTTTTCTAGCAGTCTTTAACCATATGACCCATTTTACCACAATAGTAGCATTGAACATTGTTGTTTGCATTTTGGCCTCTCTGCCATCCACCATGACCTCTTTGGCTCCCCCTGCCTCTAAAGTTACTGCATCCTCCTCCATAGGATTGGTTCTCTTGAATTTGCTACATATTCTGATTTCTGCCACGGCCTCCAAATCGGCCTAATCTACCTCTGCCTCTATCTCTTCTAGCATTTGAGTAGAAGACAGCTTCTTTTGAAGTTCCTCCTGAAGAAGATGCACCTTTATTTCCCTGCTCTTCAGAAATTAGAAGAGCAATCAACTCCTCAAAATCAGGAAAATTCTTACGGACGGCAATGGATGCCCGGAATTGTGCATAATCCTTTCCTAGACCATTCAAGGTCACAAGAACTTAATCATCATCTTCCACTGGTGAGCCAATAGAAGCAAGTGCATCTGCAATCTTCTTCACCTTCATGTGGTAGTCATTGATGCTCATATTTTCTCTCTACAGATTATGCAACTCTTGCTTGAGCTGCATTTTCTTGGCTTGCGTATTTGTACTATACATTTTTGTCAAAGTATCCCACGCCTCCTTCGGCGTGCTTGCATCTTGAATATGCATAATCATAGAATCTAAAATACTGATAGACAGCCAATACATAACTTTCCTGGCTCTCTCATGCCAACCTTTAAATGCCTGCAACTCTTGTTGATTGGGAACATTAGGAATAACTGGTTCTTGTTTAGCTCTAGTAATGAACTCCCAATAGCCTTTTCTCTTAAGGAAATTTGTCATTCTAAACTTCCATGCTTGGAAGTTGTTCTTGTCAAGCTTTTCACTGACAATCTGTGAAAGAGCATCACATGGCATTATAGAACACTGCAAAATATTCTGTCACTGCAAAAAAACACAAGCTCTGCCTCACAAGGGCAAATCTGCAAAACTAAGGAGAGTGGCATAGTCACTTCCTAGTGACGATTATGCATCAACAGGCAATAAGAATGATTCTATCACTCCTAGTATCTCTGTGCATAGGCATATGATGTAATTTTTACAATAACTTTTCACCGACTTGTAGAACATTGGTCGCACAGCAAAAACAGGACTTTCCTGAGTGCCTATGGAAAACTTTCGCCACCAAAATGAGCCTCGAAATGACCTCAAATCAAAAAAATAACTTCACCTTGGGCTTTGCCCTTGCCCATAGCATATACTACCGTTTTGCCACACCACGAAGGGCACTCTTGCACTTTCCGATTGTGCTACCTGTAGAGATTTGCTCCCAAACTCAAAAAAAAAAGAAAAGCAACACTAATCCTCTTACTAGGACACCGCGAACTTGGTTTGCTTTCTTTAGCTCCTTAGCATGAACCGAGCTCTGATACCATGTAAAGAGAGTGGGAGAGAAGGAAGGAGTCTCACTTGTAGCTTTCTCACCATTATTAAGATACGCTATCCCATCACTACAATGCCCTCGCTCGAGTCTCGATGCAATTAGAGCCCCTCTCTTCTCTCATTGTGATAATTCCAAGGCTATAATTATTCATAGATTCTACACTATCAAATCTAGTCGTAGAAATCTAAATCAGTTCGTTATTGCATGCGTTGTGATTATCAAAACAAGTCTTAGCACCATTATTAATTAGAGTCCTGTCTCACCACACCATCCATGTTTTGGATTGAGAACACCATCTATGTGAGGAAGGTATTAAAAAACTTTGTATTACATGCCAAAGTGGAATATATATAGCCATGTCCATGTTCTGAATTCAACAAAATCTGTACTACATGCCAAAGCAAAATTTGTATTAGAGCCATGTTTATATTCTAAATCTAACAAAATCTATATTACATGCCAAAGAAAAATATGTTACTGCAATGTTCCATGCTAAAATTTTTTTTTACATGATGCATCACAAATTATACTACATGCAACCCAATGCCAAGGCTTGCATGGACTCATTAGCCCCATTGCAAAAGGCCAAAGACTTGATCCAAGGATTGCATGGACTTGTCAACCATTGTAGAAGGCCAAAGACTTGATTGTAGTTGACCAAAAGACTTGATCTAGCCTTGTCAAGAGTGAAGCAACCATCCAAGAGACTCTATAGCCATGAAGGCAAAAGATTGCTGTAGTATTATGTAATTGCCAAGATAGAGGGCTCTTCTAGTTTTTCACCCAGCCTCGAATTCTCACTCTTGAGCTTGTCACCCTCCTTCTCTCGTGAGGTTCCTCTACAAAACCTCCTTTCTTGAGCTCCCTCTAGAATCCTCCCTCCTAGCCCAGTGCTTGCCACCTGGTGTTCTCTTGAGTGCCATGTGTCCATATGGACCCTTAGAACCTCTATGCCCTTTCAGGATGGACTTATGCACTCCATATTGTTGCCTATAATCCCTATTCCCTGACCCTCTACACTCCCATTGATACAAGCATTGTCGAGCCCTCTGGTTTCACGCTTCACCATAACTACACTAGACAGTTCTGGGATTATGGCTGACGTAACATTCCCTTCCCCTTAAGAATGGTTTATGTCCTCGAAAACAAAATTGGGAAACCTCCTCTAGAGATTGCTTACCCTTTCCCATGTTGAACTCTCTTCAGATCTATCTTTCCAATTAACTAGACATTCTTGCCATATTGTGTGTCAGGTTCTTTTTTCTTGTCTATCTAAAATTATTTTTGGTTCATGTGGTAAAGATGCAGGTTCAATGAGTTCAACTAGGACTTCATTTCCAATGAGATTATCATCATCTCCTAACTTTCTTTTTAGCCTACTAACATAAAAAACGGGACGTACTTTACATCCCTCAAGTATGGCTAATTTGTAAGCAAGTTCTCCAATCCTCTTAAGTATTGTGAATGGTCCACAATACCTAGGAGACAACTTTAGACATTTACCTATCTTTAGAGATTCTGAAGATTTAGAAACCTTAAGGTAGACTTTCTCATTTACTTCAAACTCCAACTTTCTATGGTGGGGGTTTGCATAACTTTGTGCTCTATCTTGAGCTCTTCTTATGCTATCTTAAGCTAACTTAAGCATTTGATTCATATCTTCAAGAAAGTTATTAGCCGCTTGAACCTTCTCTTTTTCGAGTCCCACTGTCATTGGGGCTCTTGGTTGAAATCCATACATCATCATGTTGGTGATCCTATAGTTGGTTCGAATTCATATGAGCTTATCAAATGGAAGGAATCAAGGAAGCTTGATGCTGCCTCGGTGGAAGGTGATAGCGACATGGAGGAAAGCAGCGACAATTTGATGAAGCTAGAGAGCAAGACAAATCGGATGCAAGCTTGCATCCCAGAAGGAAATGGGCAAGCGGAAAGTGCAAATCAAGTGTTGGTGAAGATCTTGGTTCAATTTTCAAAGGAGAACAATAATGTAAGAAAGACGGCTAGGGGCGATTGAAGGAGGAAGAAGTGGTTTACATCTTGGAAGAAGATGATTGAAAGCAAGAAGCCTATGGTCATAAAGTATGGAATAATCTACAAGCAAGTAATGCGAAAGATAGTATGTAAAGAAGATTATAAGTTTCGATTGAAGTCCGATCGAGGGTGTGATCATTACCTTCAAGGAGGATCAGGTAGCGAATGTTGGACACATGAGAATAGGAGACTCCTACCCAAAGAGGTCACACTTATTTTACCAAGGTGAGAGTTAGGTCCAAAGCCTCGACTCAAACCAATATCCAACTACAATAACAAGATGGAGAAAGCAGTGAGGATGTCGACTATGTTCTGACTAGGGAAGGATCCTCTATGGATTCTACTAAGAGTTCAAAGTATTTAGAAGTGGAGGAAGCAAATTCAAGCCTGACCCCAGAGTCACCATCTGAAGTCTTCATCTCTGAATGACCTATGGATCATATAAAGAAGCAAGAGTTTGTGTTGAAGCCCGAAGAAATTCGTTCAATCCATTGCCACCTCAACCAAGAAGGAGACAAATTGGTCAACCACCTTTCATCATGGCAAATCCAAATCCACTAGTAAAAGCTACAGAGTTCAAAGGGAAAAAGGGACAAGACCCTAACATTCATGTAGGGTAGTTCAAAACCCGATGGATTGCAAGCTGTTTCCATAGATTAGCAGATGCAGTAAAGAAGGAGCCATTTGTAGAAGCCACAATGGAAGGGAGAGCAATGAGCTGGTTCATGCAGTATGAGCTACCACACATTGCTACATATGAGAAACTGAAGGGATCTTTCTTGGGAAGATTTCCTAAGGAAAAAATAGTGGAGGCAATGCTTAAAACGCTTAGCAACATGAAATAGAAAGATTTGTTAGTGGAGGATTATACACAAATTTTAGAAATTTGTATCAAAGGCTGGCAACACCGCAGAGGCCTTTTGAATAACAGTTGGGAGACTATTTTTGCAAAGGGCTCAACAGGGAGTTGTAGACCGTAGTAGCAAGCCGTGACCAACTTGTTGGAGCAAATGATTTCAATAATTTGGTGGAAGCCACTCAAAGGGCAAAAAAAAGATCTGGAGCATCAAAGAACAAAGAAAAGAAGGAAAAGAAGAAAAAGCACAATGACTTTGATTCTGAATCAGAAGAAGAGGAAGACTCTTACTCAAATAGTGAGGAGAGTGATAGTTCAGAAGATGATAGTTCCGATGAAGATTTGGATGAGGAAGGAGAAGGTTCTGTGGTTACTTTGAAGGCTATTCTAAACACCCACAAAATTGAATCTAGCTTTTGATCTCCATCCTTAGGATTATCCTCAATTGTCCTTCTGAAAATTTCCATAATTAATTTAATGGAGCTCTCAACCTATCGATTTCCATGTGGATAATATGATGTAGACTTCTTATGCAACATCATGTGAGTCTTGGTTAACTTTGCAATAACCTTATTAATAAAGTGAGTACCTCTATCAGACACTATCTCAATTACTATTCTAAACCTTGTCATGATATCATGATATAAAAAATCAACACTTCTTCCCTTATTATCCTTCAAGGCTATCGCCTCAACCCACTTAGTACAATAATCAGTAGCAACAAGTATGTATTTATTATTAGTATACCTGGCTACTGGTTTAATTGGACCAATAAAATCCAAGCTCCATTTCCCAAAAGGTTCAAGTGGAAGATTTGGTTAATGAGGCAACCTCTTCTTCGGTGAAAGTTTCCCATCTCTCTGACATGCTAAACACTCCTTTGCATATTTTGATGAGCATATTTAAACACTATCGGCCACCACATGCTTGCTTGCATAATCTTTTTGCTTGCGACCTCCCCTAAGAAATGTCCTCCAGCAATTCCAGCATGTGCCTCTATCAATAGTGCCTGCTGCTCATGAACTGGTACACATCTTCTAATTACTTGATCAATACCTCTTTTATACAGCACACTAGCAATAACCAAATAAGGCTTACTTTGTAACACCATTTTCTTTTTCTGATCTCTTGTCAAAGAATCAAGAATTAGTACATCATCTGATCATACCAATCTTTTGGATCATACATTCGGGTCACGAACAAGTCTGCATTTGGTAGTCGATCTGGCACTCCATTAGGATCTTCTCCTGTAATAAGTCTACTCAAGTAATCAGCAATTGCATGCTTTCTCCCCGGTGTGTGAATTATCTGATAATCAAAATCTTGCAACAATAACATCCTCCTTGCAATTCTTCCTGTTAGTTGTGGTTTAGTTACTAAATAGATCAAAGCCTAGTGATCCACATAAAATATAACCTTATTACCAAAGTAGGTAATGTCTGAACTTATGTAAAGCATATACCATTCCCAAACCTTCTCTTTCAATGACTGCATAATTCTTTTCAGCCTTTGTTAACACTCAGCTAGCAAAGTAAACAGATTAGGACCATTTTTTATGCTTGTTTTGCATCAATATTGTTCCAACTGCCACATCAGAGGCATCTACAAACACATGTTTTACTCCCTCTCTTGTCAATTTGGTGAGTGGCATACATACATGTGAGAGATACCTCAGAAATTTGCTATGCCATTTGATTTGGCCAATAAATCTAGGCAATGCTTTGACATTCTTAGGAAAAAAATCTTCCTGTATGATAGATACCTTCCTTGGATCAATAGCCATTCCATTATCAGATATAATGTGCCCCAATAACACACCTCTTTCCACAACAAAAGCACATTTACTTGGATTCAAGCTCAAATGAGCCATTCGACAATTTTCAAAACATAATCTGAGATGATCCAAATGATCTGATCTCTCTTACTAAAGACTGTAAAGTCATCTAGGAATACTCTCATGAAGGAAGTAAGGTAATCTGCAAACACCTCTTGGATCCACTTTTGGAAAGTTGGTGGAGCATTCTTCAAACCAAAAGTCATTACATTGCTTGCAAATACTCCCCATTCTACGACAAATGTAGTTTTTTCTTTATCCTCCTGAGCCATTCTTATTTGATTGTAGCCACCATTGAATCCATCCAAAAAGCTATAAAACTCATGGCCTTAACCCTTCTTTCCTCCAAGTGCGACTTGTATTTAAGACTTACTAGCTCTAACTAAATGAGAGTAGAAAAATGTCTATGGCCTCTTACCTAAGAGTTTGTATTTACATGGCCTTTCTTGGATGTTTTCTAGTACCAAATTCCTCCAGCCACTGCTTTTCACCTCTTATAGGTTGGTTTCCAATTATTCTAAAGTGCTTTATTCAATTTATGTTTGGGTTTGGTATGTTGCAACACAAAGTATGGGTCTTATTCCTTGTCCTCCTCAGAGGTAGTAAGAACTTCGAGGTTATCCCCCTCTTCCAATGCATTAGTGAGGTCATCAATTATCCTCCTCTTCTAGTGCATTAGTGAGGCCATCAAATTCCTCCCCAAATTGCAGTCCACTATTTGTCTTTTTGACATAGCCATAATGTAGAGGGTAAATAATGTTGAGATATGGTGCCATGAGCACATAATTAGAGGCAAAGGTATGGTATATGAATGCATTAAATTAGCCACCCTAGGATGTGGACTACATGATGTGAGGATGTGGATCGAGGACATTCACAAGGAGAGATGTGGATCAGAGGATCCCACAAGTGTTGACTATTCTAAAGGCTCTCTCTATATAAGAAGACTATCATGTATTGTTGATATATACATACACTCAAGATTCTATTTATGAGTCCAAGATAATCTATCTTGGAACCTAATTGACTTGAGGTGCATGTCATGACCACTCTCTTCATCATGTTTCCACATAGGTTCCATCCACCTTAGAGAGCACTCCATAGATCCCGAGGCACGCATGATTTGACATGGTATTAGAGCTTAGGTCTAGCTCTCCTAGATTAGTTTTGAATGAAGATTGAGAGTTCTTGAGTGATTATGTGTGATTTACAATTTCACTTCATATGTTTTCACTTATTTAGATTCTCCTTATAGGGCTCATCCTCCTCTCTTATTTGCATTAGAAAGCTTTCGATTCCCACTTTTAGAGATTTAGATATGTCTGTTCTAGTTTTTCCTACATTCTTTTCTCCTAAGTTTTTTCTAAGGTTCTTTGTAGTTTCATTCTCCTTGTGGCTCTTTCCCTTTCAAAAGTAAAGCCACACGAAGGCAGGCAGCTCACACAATGATGCTACAATAGAACATCAACAAGCTAAGCAACAGCTGCAGCCAAAGGGTTGAAGTGGCAGACAATCTCAGATGTGGACCAGACAACAAATAGCAAGCAATGAGTAGATAAGGTGTTGTAAGCACCATCACATGACAGAGCATAAGCAAGCAACATGAGCGACTTTAATGATGGTAAATGGCACACAATGATAGCTCGCTTCTACAACCTAGAGACTCAGCAAAGTAGATGCAAAGGCAACCTTACAAGAAATTTTTAAGAACTATAGGTAGTAGGCTGACTCAACTACGACTAAGGAGGCCCAATGCTACGCCAATAGATCCAACTACATGCATTCGATGCTCCCGACAAAGCTTCTACTATAGCAATCTACAACCAGGCCGACAAGTTGAGGGACCTCCAATAGCAACTAAAGACCGTCGTCGACACGTACAGAACAAAGCCTCTAACTAACTTGAAGACACGCCCAAGAGACTCACCCGATAGCAGCCACAAGTCAGATCTACATCATCTCTAGTTAAGCACCCCGACTCCAACAAACAGTGACTACCTTTCGATTCTAAGAAGTAGCTTCAAAGCTCAGTGCCCCATACCGACCTTTAAAGATAGTTTTTCCCAATGACAAATTTTCTTTCTTTTCATACATGTTTGATCCTTTGAAAGAAAAAAATTACAAGAGCATGTACATCAAGTTTGAAGCTCATATATTCATGTCCAAGTTTGAGATGAAAAAAATAAATAAAGAGCATTTACATCAACAGCTTCATCCTAAGCAAGGTCTAGCATGCCAAACAAGTCTATCTCCAACTCTATACCGAGTTGATCTCCTATATCATCATCGTACTCTGGCATCGTATGTTCACCTAAGACTTGATCATCTTCTTCAATAAAGTCGAGTGATTCTTGATGATCGTCATCTTCTTCCTCAATACCGTGATCTCTATCTTCCTCCCATATGATGTCACTGTGTGCATCTTTCTCTTGGCTCATATTGTGATCTTCATCTTCTTCGCTAAATCCATCTGAATCAATTGGATTCGGCATTGGTAGTGGCATCTCCATATCCACATCTCTATCTTTAAAAATTTACTTACTTCATGGTGCAACTTGGATAACATTACACCATCTTGAAGGATCCGAATGAAAAACCACCTATATTGAAGATGGGTTTCAGATGCCATCAATTATATATATGAAATTATGGTTAAGTACATGTACCAATGGATCTCTGAAAATGATAGCTTTGATTAATCAAGCATTAGTATGCACTTGCTCACAATGCTCAAGAAGAACAAAAGTATCACTTTCATCAATCCAAAGTTTAGTGGAGTCTATTGCAAAGGAACCACTACTATCTTTCCTTACTGTCACATGGGGACCGTTGTAAAAAGTTCTAAAACATTTTACATCAAGAATGAAAATACTAAATTATCTGAAAGCAATTTCATAGATTTCGCATATGGTCTGACAATAATCCAACTACGAGGAGAGAAGATTGGTATCCGAAGCACTTGCTCAGCTATCTTGTGTGAAGTTAGCCATGACTCCACAATCATACGTGACTCTCTTCGAATCTATGCATTCCATGCAAAAATGTCATCCATATGACCATAATGCACTGTACTTTTTGTACTGCAAAAGAGCATCATTAAAACAATGAGGATGCATCTATTTTATAGCATATATTGCCACAAATAATTACTTAATTATGTCAAGAGGTAAGAAACTTACATGCATCATACATCCAGATGATACTCTTGCTCGCGCTCATTTATTGTCTCTCCATCACGTTCGGCTTTACATAGAGCCAATTGTATCCAATCAAGTGACATGTGAGTGGGGAAAAGGGAGAGATCTCGTGGATATGGTTGCGATCACCTATACATTACTCTAAATTTCCTCCTTGCATTTGTTCTTTCTGCTTTGGCCGCTTCATATCTCTCAATCCACTTCTGCATCTCCTTGCTATTGAGGATACAAAACTTATTGAATTTCTCCATTTGCTCTTCGCTCATCTTTCTTTCAATCCTTTTTCCTTGGGGAACCTTGCCAATGATACGATCATCATCCTTGTTATGCCAAGCTTGCGGCATATTGAGATCCATGGATGCAAGAAACTTCATGATATATACTAATGACTCTTGTACAAGCCATCCCTCTACCATGCTTGCTTTCGGTCTTGCTCTTTGCCTTACAAATCCCTTCAAAGTTTTCATAAACTGCTCGAGAAAAAACATCCACCGACTATAAACGGTACCTGCAATGGCCAACTCATCAACTATGTGCACAAGCAAGTGCACTTGAGTTGTCATAATGCTCGAGGGAAAGTGCTTCTCAAGCAAGCATATGGCTTCAATGGAGTCCACCCTAGCCTTCTCGATGCTCAATATGGAGATCTATTTTTGAGATATCCACCTATTTCACATGCCCGTGTAAGATATATTCATAATCAGTCTATAGATTATTCAACTTAAATTGAAGAAAATGCAATCAATGCGATTTGATAGTAAGCATACCTCACAATACCACTGATCCTAAATGTAGAATTTCTAACATCTTCTTGTAAGCACCCTTTCACTGTAATTGGGAGGATGAACTATCCAAGTAACAAATAAGTCATGTCAATAATATAACATAATCATAATTACACTAACGCATCACGATTATTGGTACACTAATCCTACTGCTTAGAATACCTGTAAGACCTTATGCCAATCATGGGACTTGAGCCCACTAAGCTTATTGTCCAATGAAAATGCTCCTTTCAAGCAACGCATGTACCCTGTCGATGTTTGAAAAGAGGCAATGTCCGCCTTGACTACTGCCTCCTCTCTCTTAGAGAGGATCCATGTTGCTTTCGGGAGGACAACTTTATGAGCATGCAGTTGGGGCCACAAATGAGGCATCCTATTCATAGCGTGCAAGTCTTCTCATACTCCTCTTGAGTCTTTGGAACCAACCAAGTGTGCCCAAATAATAGCCCCCACATTCTTGAAGATATGCATGGGTTTTAAGAGATGATTGATTTGTAACTGACCCCAATTTAGGAAGCTCATGAAAGATGAATAGCCTCTTCATACCACAAGGAGGCTCCTCTCCATTCGCCCTCCAACAATCACTTGCCTTCAAATATGGTGGTGGTAGATCAAGCTGGCCTCCACACACGAGATGGTCCAGCGGAAGGTATCGAGCATGACCTTCATAAACATTTTTCCTCATGTGTTTGGAGTATTGTGCAAGCGGTTTCAAACCCGGTCCACAAACAAGACAAGCATGGTACCCACTTGTAACAAGTCCTGCACGTGTGCATGAATGTGTTAGTATAAGCCATGTGCACGAAAGAGAGTCATAAAAGCATAAACTATATTATACATGTAAAGACACAACATGTACGTGCAAACTCTCCATATCCTGGGTAGTCATGCATGGTCCACATCAAGATTCCTTTGACCAAAATGTCATTGGTATGTCTAGGAGCTCTGGAAATATCAAAGACCCGCACTCCTTTCCATAAGATCTATAGCTCCTCTATCAAAGGTGCCATGTATACATCCATATTTTTGGCCTTGTACTTCCCTGGCACAAGCAATGCAAGCATGAGGTGTCCCTTCTTTATCGTTAGCCGTGGTGGGATATTGTAATTCACTAAGACTATGGGCCATGTCAACCAAGATGTTGAGTGTAACACGAAAGGGTTCACACCGTCCATGGCCCAAGATGTAAGTTGTGTGGCTCCCTTGCAAAGTCAAGCCATTGATTGTCTATGTGCTTCCAAGCTACACAATCTGTGGGAATCCTCAATGTGTCATCAATGGACCGATGAGGTGCATGCCAAGTCATCAACTCCGCTATGGATTTGCATCAAAACATGTGCTATATTCTAGCAATGATGGAAAAGTGTCTCAAGACCTTTACCGAGATCTGCTCACCCTATAAGTCATCTCTATATTGTTGTTCCCTACACTCGAGAGAACTAGCCAAATCTCCATGCTATGAGAGAAAAGAGAATATAATCATTACGACAAGCATGGATGGTATCATAATCCATACCCACCATTGTTATAATCTTCTTCGCTTCATCTCTTGACGTGGGCATGGTATTTGGTGTAGGCAACATCTTTCGAAGCAACCTATCACAATTCAAACATACATAGGATTTGAATAATGATGATTCTCAAAACAAAAAATATCCAAATAATGAGACAAATTAATGCGGGAGCTAACCTCATTAAGGCGGAGACTGTGGGGTTAAAGGTCACTGTGCCTTTACCCCGGTTATGTACAATACTCAAACACATATAAATGAATGAAAAAGAAGATTAGGGTGTTCTGCACCCACAAAACTTGTGTGGCTCTCTGTCTCTCTCCCTCCCTCTTCCGTTCTTGCTTCCGTTGAGAGCACTCTTAACTGGTATCAGAGCCTGGGTGATCTAGCTGAGCGTGCGTGAATGCTTGAAGCTCAGCAGCTCTGTAAGAGGAAGGAGAAGCTCTGTGGGAAGCTTTGTGGGCGACTTTACTTGCATCCGAGTGTGTAGAGACCTTGGAGGAACCTTTGTAAAAGTCACTTTGTCTTTGCGAAGTGGTTTTGAGAGCCTGTTAAGTGTTTTCAAAGAAAAAGTCGTTTTTTGAGCTTTTCCCTGTTCCATTCGATGACAGAGACTCCGTATTGACTTGTAGAGGCAACTATTACTTGCTTTTGGTGTCCACTTCACTTCAGGAGCTTGGAAACACCTTCATTCTTGAATCTGGGATCATTTCATTGGATTTCTGACTCACTGTGTCAGTTTCTGCGTTTTTCTGCCCGGGTGTTGGAACTCAAGTTTGGAGCAACCATTTGAAGATCTATCAGTTCCAGTGGACTCAGTAGGTCCTAAAACTTCTATTTGCTCATCATTCATACTCCGGTAGAGTTTACAAACAGCTCTGTTTCTAAAAACGTTTTTCAGTCCGTGCGTTGGACCTAGTGATTGAGACCACGGTTTCCAAAACCGTCTATCCCATTGCATTCCAAACACCCAAAAACCCCTACCTATCAGTTCTTGCACGATTCGGTGGAGTATTTTTAGAGTTATAGATTTTTGTGTATTCGATTTCGTCTCTCTATTATGCATTTTTCATTCTAAGGTTTTGAAACCTTAGATTTATGCCAGATGGCAGTGGATAAGTGTTGACTCCCATTTCTCACTCATCAGTTAGGATTTTGGAGTTTCGACAGAAGAGAGATATTTGCAGATTTTCTTGCTGAGTCCGATTATCCAATGGCGCCCATATTTGAGGCATCTCAGGTTCTATTTTCAGTAGCGGTCATTACCGTGGAACCATGATTTCTTGAGCATACCTTATGCAGATCACTCTGGTTGTAGTTTGGAGCAGTGTGCGCTCATTCGTGTTGTGCATTGGGTTGCCGTGGATGATTTATAGGCCATTTGGATGCATTGCGGTCCTTATTGGATGCACTGATAGGCCCAAATTGCCTTGTGGGATGCTATTTTTATGGATGCTTTGCACATGGATGCTATTTTATGCTGAGGGACAGCTTTGACACATTGCAAGTGATGCACTGATAGTGCTATGCTCTCTTGGATGAGATATTATTGCTGCATATGCCAGTGGATGGTGTTTATGCTTGAGTCATTTAGCACTTATTGGCATTTTGGATTGCCATTGTAGTTGGCATTTTCTTTTGGGCCAGATTTGCTCATATGGATGCATAGTACATGCACATGAGTCAGATGCTTTGAGACATGAGTTTTGGTGATATTTCACTCTATTGTGGCATACACATTTGGGTGCACATGGTATTTGGTGTGATTCTCTCTTGCAGACACTAGCATTGGGATTTTGCTTTATTTGCATCATGGCATCCTCTTCCATGTCTGAAAAGGAGTTTTTCAACATTAAAAAGTTTGATGGGACAAACTTTTCTTTGTGGAAAGAACAGATAAGGGATTAGCTTATTCAAAAGAAGCAGATTAAACCCTTGGCAGGGATTGAAGCTAAGCCTACAAATATGTGTGAGGATGATTGGAATGAGTTGGATGCATTAGCAAAGTCTACTATTAGACTTCATCTTGCAGAGTCAGTTTATTTCACAGTAGTAAATGAGCAAACTACGAAAGATTTATGGAAGAAACTATGTGCCACTTATGAAAAGGAAACTGCTTCTAATAAAGTTTACCTTATGAAGAGGTTGTTTGAGCTGTAGATTAAGGAAGGCATCTCCAGTGCTTCTCACTTGAATGAATTGAATATTATTTTCAGCCAACTTCAGGCTCAAAAGATGAATTTTGATGCGGAGACTAAGGCAATATTTCTCTTATGTTCATTGCCATCCTCATGGGATACCTTCCGTATAGCTGTCAGTAACTCTGCACCTAGTGTGGAGTACTAAAATTTGATGATGTTGTAGTAGCTTGTTGGCCGAGAAGATTAGACGCAAGTCTATGGATGGCAACAAGCAGGATGCAGCCTTAAATGTGCAAAGGGGCAGATCATAGTTCAGGGGGAAGTCCCAAGAAAGAGGGAAGTCTCGTAGCAAATCTAGGGCATGGAACATTGAGTGTTACCACTGTGGCAAGAAGGGCCATATGAAAAAGGATTACTACAAGCTGAAAAGAGAGCAAAAGGATAAGAAAAAGAATGCAAATTGGGGTGCAAATCAAAAGGAAGAGAGTCCGAGGGAGGACAAATGAAAAGTGAAGATCAAGGAGATCAATGTAGTCACACATGATAGTGACAATGACGTTCTCTTCATGTCTAATTTACTTGGAGAGTTGCTTACCACTTCAAATGATGCATATTCCCAGGATTGGATTTTGGATTCTAGTGCTTCATTCCATGTTACTCCCCATAGGGAATGGTTCTCCACTTATGATAGTGGAAAGACAGGTTGTGTGCATCTTGGAAATGACTATGCATGTGACATAGTGGGAGTAGGTCACATAAAGTTTTCTTTTGCAAATGGGTCTGCATTTATTTTGAAACATGTGAGACATGTGCCTAAGTTGACCGAGAGTCTTATTTCAGTGGGTTAGCTAGATGATGCTGGTTTTCACACCACTTTTGGCTTTCAGAGTTGGAAAATTCAAAAGGGCTCTATGCTTTTGGCCAGGGGTGCCAAGTGTGGGACTTTGTATCCCTTACATGTATCAGGGGTATTTGATCATGTTGTTGCAATAACCGAGCAGCCAAGCACTTCTTTGTGGCATTGCAGGTTGGGGCACATGAGCCAGAATGGAATGAAACTCTTATGCCGTTTGGGTTATGTACCGCATTTGAATTTCTCTAATTTTGAATTTTGTGAGCACTGTCTCTATGGGAAACATACTAAATCAACCCATAAAAGAAGGGGAAAGAAAGAGTTTGAAAAGCTTGATTTGGTGCATTCAAACGTATGTGGTCCCATGCCTACACAGTCATTAGGTGGGGCTGAATACTATGTGACATTCATTGATGATGCAACTAGGAAAGTATGGGCTTATGCTATAGCTAAGAAGAGTGATATGTTCCAGGTATTTCACAAATGGCTGGCCTTGGTTGAGAATCAGTCAAGTAGAACGCTTAAATGCCTACGGACTGAAAATGGTGGAGAGTATCTCTCTCATGACTTTCAACATTTCTCTGATACATGTGGGATTAAGAGGGAGCTCACATCCCCTCGTACTCTAGAGCAAAATCCAGTTGCAGAAAAGATGAACTGTACCATTCAAGAAAGGTTGCAATGCATGCTTTCCAATGCAAGTCTTTCTGGTGGTTTTTGGGCTGAGGCAATGAAGACTGCAGTGCATGTGATCAATAGATCACCTAGTAAGAGTTTGGATGGTGGTATTTCTGAAGAGGCATGGAGTGGCAAGAAGCCCTCTTACTCTCATCTGCGTATATTTGGGTGTGAGGCATATGCACATGTGCCAAAAGAGCTTCGAAAGAAGCTAGATCCTAAGTCTAGGAAATGCATCTTTCTGGGTTATGGTGAAAGTGGATAGATGGGCTATCGTCTCTGGGATCCAGAAGCAAAGAAGATCATACGTAGCCATGATGTAGTCTTCAATGAGAAGAAGATGCATAAGGCACCCATGAGGGATGTTAAAATGAGGAGAATCACTTTCCAGGATGTGAATCCACCTACATATGTTGATAGACAGCAAGTTGTCCATGCACCAAATGTGCAAGAAATGGTACCACCAAGTACTCCCACAGGTATACAATCAAGGGTAGATGATGGATCATCTATTAGTGAAAATGATGAGCCACATGTGGCTGATATGCAGGTAAGATAGCAAGCTGAAATGCCCTTGAGAAGATCATCTAGAGTGTCTAGACTGCCTGATAGATTTGTTTCAAGGGTAGACTATGTGATGCTTACTGATTGCGGGGAGCCTTCTTGCTATAGAGAGGCTATGATGCATGAGGATCAATGCAAGTGGGAGTATGCTATGCAATCAGAGATGAGTTGACTTATGAAGAATAAGACTTGGGACTTGGTTTCTTTGCCACATGGAAAGAAAGCATTGCCATGTAAATGGTTCTACAAAATGAAGGTCAGAGGTGATGATGTGCCTAGGTACAAGGCCCGTTTGGTTGCTAAAGGGTTCAAGCAAGAGAAGGGTGTGGACTTTGATGAGATATTCTCTCCGGTTGTGAAGATGACCACACTTAGATGCATGCTTGGACTAGTGGCAGCAGAGGATATGGAGCTTATGCAGATGGATGTCAAGACAGCTTTCTTGCATGGGGATTTGCATGAGGAAATTTACATGGTGCAGCCGGAAGGCTTTGAAGAAAAGGGCAAAGAGCATTTAGTTTGCAAGCTGAAGAAGAGTCTCTATGGTCTTAAGCAAGCACCTAGAGAATGGTATTGGAAGTTTGATGCTTTCATTCGGTCCCAGGGTTTTAGAAGGAGTGAAATTGATCACTGCCTCTATACTAAAAGGGCTAAGGATAATAGCCTGATAATCTTGGAACTATATGTGGATGATATGCTATTGGCTAGCAAGAATACTTATGAGCTAGATGCATTAAAGGCCAAGTTGCATGAGGCCTTTGATATGAAAGATTTGGGACTTACAGGTCATATTCTTGGTATGCGC
This sequence comes from Dipteris shenzhenensis, assembly GCF_047967505.1. Taxonomy (NCBI): domain Eukaryota; kingdom Viridiplantae; phylum Streptophyta; class Polypodiopsida; order Gleicheniales; family Dipteridaceae; genus Dipteris; species Dipteris shenzhenensis. The sequence goes on from NC_141610.1 coordinate 781,219, forward strand.
ATCACGCGTGATCGGAGTAGGAAACTCCTTTGGCTTTCACAAAAAGAGTATGTTACAAAAGTATTGCAGTGTTTCAATATGGAGGGGGGGAAGGCAGTGAGTACTCCATTGCCTCCATATATGAAACTGAGTCATACAGATAGTCCCAAATGAGATGAGGAAAGGGCCATGATGGCCAAGGTTCCTTATGCATCAACAGTTGGGAGTCTTATGTATGCTATGATAGCTACTAGACCAGACATTGCATTTGTAGTGGGAGTTGTTAGCCGGTATATGGCTAATCCAGGAAAGAGGCATTGGGAGGCAGTTAAATGCATCATGAGGTACATGAAGGGTACCAAGGAGATGTGCATCTGCTTTGGTAGAGGAGACATGCGTGTACTTGGGTACATAGATTCAGACTATGCAGGGCATGTGGATAGTAGGAGATCCACTTCTGGTTATGTGTTCACCTTTGTAGGTGGTGCAGTGTCGTGGATGTCTGGCACACAGAAGTGCGTTGCTTTGTCTACCACAGAGGGTTGCAAGGAGGCTATATGGCTTGATCGGCTAGTGGGAGATTTGGGGATTCATACAGGTGTATCGACATTGCATAGTGATTCCATGAGTGCTATTCAGCTAGCACGGAATCCAGTCTTTCATGCAAAGACCAAACACATTAAGGTCAGGTACCATTTCATCAGGGAGGTACTTGAGGACAAGCGCATAGAGCTTGTCAAGGTTCATACAGATGATAACCCTACAGATATGTTGACGAAGAGTCTAGCTAGTCAGCGGTTTGAGTATTGTCATGTATTGATGGGCATTGGATAGTATGCTCACTGGTTGTTCTCCCTTAAAGGCACATTGTCCTTTAAGTGGGAGGTTGTGAGGGTTAAAGGTCACTGTGCCTTTACCCCGGTTATGTACAATACTCAAACACATATATAAATGAATGAAAAAGAAGATTAGGGTGTTCTGCACCCACCAAAACTTGTGTGGCTCTGTCTCTCTCTCTCCCTCTTCTGTTCTTGCTTCCGTTAAGAGCTCTCTTAGAGACACTTGTATCCAACCACCCATACTTTGCTTGCAGATTCAAGATTGAGAGACAAGCCCATAGTTTAGACATCCTAGCACCCTTGTACAACTGTGTTGATTGCAACTCTTGCATATTGACCTCAGACTCGGACATCACGTGTACATGTGATGTAGTGCCCCTAAAAATAGAATCCATCATGTCCACCATACCCTCGTCATCATCTGGCACATTCGGGAGACTATAGTCCTACTCAAAGTGTGAAGGTATACGTGCACCCTTGCCACCCTCCTCATCCTATCTCAAGGTTTCATGTAAATATAAGATCTTGTCTCAAGGTTTCGTGTCATGTATGCCTGCAATATTAATCTCACAAACTCAAATAGCATTGAATTATTGATGATCCATCACCACATGTAGCATCAATGGTGGGTACTGGTTCGGGCTCCTCCCCATACATCCACGAGTGGCACATGACAATACAACATTGATGTTGTACTTCTCGCTTGCAATGAGTGCAATGACAATACAACCTCTCCATAAGCCACTCTGCACTCCCAGGCATTGGTGCATCATTTGACGAGCTTCCACTCATCCCTTCCATCTACACACCTCCAAAATCACAACATGAGCTGCAAGGAAATCCATTAAGATCCAAAAAATAGCCACCCATGAGCTTCATTCCTCTCTCCTTAGATTAAGTGCCTTGAACCGTCACTATATAGCAATGTCTTGCCATGTTCCATCGCTATATAGCCACACTTTTAGCATATTGAGTGTCGCTTTATAGCAATTGACTAGTGTCGCTATATAGTGACGCCTAGGGCTAAAACCTAAAACCCTGTGCGATGCCGTCTTTCATAACTCTATTGTAGGAAAAGTAAAAATCTCTCCTCCCACATTATATTCAGTAACCTCGCTTTCCTCCTCTCTCTTCCCCACACTCCTCACCCCTACCCAGCCCCTCTCCCAACACTTGTGCTCCCTCTCCACTCTTCTCCCTCTCTGCTCTTGTGAAAGGAAGTTTTTCAAGAATGTGTGTCTCGTTAAGCACTGTAGGTTCATTTTTTGTGAGATTTTGTTTTGTGAGTGTTGAAGCATGTTTCTCCTTGCATTGCTAAGCATATGTGCTAATTTTCATGCTTGATTTTCAGAGGTTGATAAAAAACAAGATTTGGTGAAAGAAAGAAGACTCATCTCTTCTCTTTTTGGTATTTCTCTTCCTCCTCTTTCCCTTCCTTTCGTGCTTTCTCCTTGTTTGTAGGCTTATGCTTGTCCCCTCAATCCAAAGGATAGATAAACCCAAATTCCAAAAGTTTATCCAACTCTTCTTTAACTTGCTTAGCATAATTAGGATTCATTCTATATCTTTGCTGAACAATTGGGACTACATATTTTTTAAGGTTTATCTTATGCTGACAAAAAGAAGGACCAACTCCCATCATATATGTATAATTCAATCCAAAGATGTCTTTGAATTTCAGTAATAGCTCCCTCAATTTCCCTTTGAAAGGTTCTTTTAATTTTGTGCTGACACAAACACCCTTGCTCATACGTTCCTCAAAGGCCTTCTCTACCTAGATCACTGCTTGAATATGTTTTTTCAGACCTCCTTTCATTATTACTTCATCAGCATCAGAGTCATTTGACTTCTTTTGGTCAACATTTGTCTTCTGGTTGAAACTTCCTGGCTTGCTGCTTTGCACAGTCAGATCTGTATTTGAATTAGTCTTCTTATCATTTGTGCATTTTTTAAAAATGCCTACCACATCTACTTCAAACAATGGTACCAGTGAAGGGTTCCTCCTCAGAAAATAATCCTCTTCATCCTCTTCTAGCTTTGGTACCATATTAACTTCCTCTACCTATATGGGTTGCATGTGTCTAGGAAGAGTTCTCTTTGGGGTTAGACTTATCTTATACTTTTTCTTTCCCTTCCTAACAATAATCCTTTCAGCTCCCCAATCCTTCTTAGCTTTTACAGCATGGAGCGTACTCAATAGCATAGAGTATGAACTTTCTTTTTCCTCCATTCTTAGTACCACAAAACTTATTGTTGTAAATATTAGTCCCCATATACTGATTTCCTGACCTCTCACTATACCCAATGGTTGGATTCTCCTCTAATCAGCCATCCTGACCTAGAAAGGCATTGGGACCAATTCATTCTCACAAAATCACTTATACAATTCTTCTAATAGTATATTAACACTAGATCCCCCATCAATGAGAACTTTTTGGAATTATTTGTCTTTTGTATTCTACGTCTACTATCAAAATCCTCCACCATAGATGTATAGGTTTCCACATCTTCTTCATCTTCCATTCTTACTCCATTTGCAGCTTTAGAAGGTTGTTCCTTATGGAAATTTTGGCATAAGTATTCTTTAAAAGTAGATACTAGGTTGAGCAATTGATCAAGTTTATGTGGATCTTTGAGTGTAGCAATTCTTTGGAAAAATTCTCTTGACCTACATTAATTTTTGGCTTTATTTTAAATTCTTGTACTATCTGAACCAGTCCTGCTAGGTGTCAAATTTTGCTTCTTTATTGTGTCACTCTGAGTAGCATCTTCTTGAAACTGGACTTTTTGTTGCTTTATTTGTTTGATTTCTACCATTCTAGCATTGCTCTTATCACTATCATTATCTTCCTTCATCCGATCTACATATGTGGGGTTGTGTTCTGACTGTTCTCCCATGACTATCAAAACTATGTCGGATCCTTGTTTCCTTTACTGGACTCCTCTTTTCTATCTTTCTTTGCTTCATTTGTATAGGCCTTAAGGCTGCATCCCTCACTTCTTGCTGTTCCTCCCAATTCACTAATTGTTTCAGATAAAATGCCAAGGATGTTTTGCTTGAGAACTTGAGCCTTAGCTCCCACTCTTGTGATTAATAATGCCATAGTATTTGGCTAAACCATGGACACCTCAACTTCCTTCTAACACTCTAAAGAATCACACTCACATTCAAGATACTGAATATCATGCTTACTATGAATCTTTGTAACTATTCTTGTAGTCTCGTCCTCGAAGATCCCTTTGGACTCCTCGACAATTGTCTCTAAAATGACCACATTTACCCCTATTGGTGGTTGTGGTGGAGGGTTTACATTAAGTTTCGGGGTGAAATTCACAATGGGTATTCCTCTTTCATTTCTGTGTTTACACCACAGTTGACACTTAGGGCCTTGAAGATGTCCATCCTCAAGCCCACAATAATTGCATGCTTGACTATTTTGTATTTGCTACTACGTATTCTAGTTCGGGTTCTATTATCTTCTAGGTGCTGCATTGTAATATCTTGGGTTAGCTTGTGCTCCCACTTGATTAATAGATGTTGTTTAAGTTCTGCTATTGGTTGAAAATGAGAAGGTAACCTCCCCCTATAACTTGGATTATACCAACACTTTTCTTTATCATGATTATCTTTTCCACAATACTCACATGGTACCTTTTCTATCTTTGATTCTACTCCCATACTCTTCAGTTGTTCCTTAATTATCTTCTCAAGTTTAGAGTCTCCTTTAGGACTCCTTTCCTCTTTTTTCTTGGTTTTGGTTTTAGCCTTTGTTTTAGACTTCTTGTCTTTTCCTTTTTCCTCCCTCTTCTTTCGTGGCAAACCTAGGAATTATATCTCATGTGTTTCAAGTTCCATTGATTCAAGACCAAAACAATGTTAAGGGAAAGCTATTCTGTACTGAAAGCAACTGACAAGGGTTACAATATTTCATGGGCCAACATAATCTATAACAACCTGATGACGGAGGTTGGTAACAAAACTCTAACAGGTACCAATAACCACTCAAAAGTTTTTCCATTTATTACAACTATATTTGAGTATGGGAAGAGGTCTTCAGTAATTTTAAAGGCGATGCTAGAAGTGAATGAAGAAATTATAACCAAGGCAAAAGGAGATACACGCATGCAAAAGGCATCAACAGATGAGGAGAAGTGGAAAGTAGTTGAGGATTTAAAAGAGGCAAAATATACTATTGAGGAAGTGCACAAGATGGTGTTTGGAAAAATCTTAGCACACATTTTGTGGGATGTACCGATGGGAGGCACTGAACTTTTGAAGAATATGTAGGAGACTCATAAAGAAAGGAAGATTAAGCTCAATGTCAAAAAAGCACTGGCAACTAATATCAGTGAACAGTTTCATAGCAGTTTACCAGTACTATCTGAACTATGTTGGCAGAATTTAGGATCTACCCCTTTCATATCAGTGTAGTGCCATGGAAAAATATATTTGTACTACATCAATAATTCTTTGAGTGCCATTTTAAAAGGTGGCCTAGAAATTTGTACTTAACATAACTAGTTGTGGGTTGTCATTATTTCCCAAGTTCATTTCCTCCAAGTCATCCTGCCTAGCATGGCACAAATAGAAGCCTGTGAAGTAGGGTTGTTCGAGAAAGTGTCTATAATAGAAGTAGATCATACCATGAAGGCGTTAAAATAGTTTCAAGAATAGCAAAATGAAATGCAAACATGGTATTCAACCCAAATGCAAGCTTTATAAAAAGATAAGCAGGAATTGCAGAGAAAATTTGATGTTTGTTAGCAGAAAGGGAACCAGATCAAGGAGCTGAAACAACATGTTTTGGATCAGAAAAAGGAGTTTAAAAAATATAAGATTTAGAAGCAAAATCTTCTTTTTCATTCATTTATATATGTGTTTGAGTATTGTACATAACTGGGGTAAAGGCACAGTGACCTTTAACCCCGACAACCTCCCACTTAAAGGACAATGTGCCTTTAAGGGAGAACAACTAGTGAGCATACTATCCAATGCCCATCAATACACGACAATACTCAAACCGCTGACTAGGTAGACTCTTTGTCAGCATATCTACAGGGTTATTATCTGTATGAACCTTGACAAGCTCTATGTGATTTTCCTCAAATACCTCCCTGATGAAATGGTACCTGACCTCAATGTGTTTGGTCTTTGCATGAAAGATTGGATTCCGTGCTAGTTGAATAGCACTCATGGAATCACTATGCAATGTCGGGACACCTGTATGAATCCCAAATCTCCCACTAGCCGGTTAAGTCATATAGCCTCCTTGCAACCCTCTGTGGTTGCAACATACTCATCCTTTGTGGTAGACAAAGCAACACACTTCTATGCATGAGACATCCACGACACTGCACCACCTGCAACGGTGAACACATAACTAGAAGTGGATCTCCTACTATCCACATGCCCTGCATAGTTTGAATCTGTGTACCCAAGTACACGCATGTCTCCTCTACCAAAGTAGATGCACATCTCCTTGGTACCCTTCATGTACCTAATGATGCACTTAACTGCCTCCCAATGCCTCTTTCCTAGATTAGCCATATATCGGCTAACAACTCCCACTGCAAATGCAATGTTTGGTCTAGTAGCTATCATAGCATACATAAGACTCCCAACTGTTGATGCATAAGGAACCTTGGCCATCATGGCCCTCTCCTCATCTGATTTGGGACAATCTGTATGAATTAGTTTCACTTATGGAGGCAATGGAGTACTCACTCCCTTCCCCCCCTCCATATTGAAACGCTGCAATACTTTTGTAACATACTCCTTCTATGAAAGCCAAAGGAGTTTCCTACTCCGATCATGCGTGATGCGCATACCAAGAATATGACCTGCAAGTCCCAAATCTTTCATATCAAACGCCTCATGCAACTTGGCCTTTAATGCATCTAGCTCATAAGTATTCTTGCTAGCTAATAGCATATCATCCACATATAGTGCCAGGATTATCAGGCTATTATCCTTAGCCCTTTTAGTGTAGAGGTAGTGATCAATTTCACTCCTTCTAAAACCTTGGGACCAAATGAAAGCATCAAACTTCTGATACCATTCTCTAGGCACTTGCTTAAGACCATAGAGACTCTTCTTCAGCTTGCAAACTAAATGCTCTTTGCCCTTTTCTTCAAAGCCTTCCGGCTGCACCATGTAAATTTCCTCATGCACATCCCCATGCAAGAAAGCTGTCTTGACATCCATCTACATAAGCTCCATATCCTCTGCTGCCACTAGTCCAAGCATGCATCTAAGTGTGGTCATCTTCACAACCGGAGAGAATATCTCATCAAAGTCCATACCCTTCTCTTGCTTGAACCCTTTAGCAACCAAGCGGGCCTTGTACCTCAGCACATCATCACCTGTGACCTTCATCTTGTAGACCCATTTACATGGCAATGCTTTCTTTCCATGTGGCAAAGAAACCAAGTCCCAAGTCTTATTCTTCATAAGTGAACTCATCTCTAATTGCATAGCATACTCCCACTTGCATTGATCCTTGTGCATCATAGCCTCTTTGTAGCAAGAAGGCTCCCTGCAATCACATAGTCTACCCCTGGAATAAACCTATCAGGCGGTCTAGACACTCTAGATGATCTTCTCAAGGGCATTTCAGCTTGCTGTCCCACTTGCATATCAGCCACATTTGGCTCATCATTTCCACCAATAGATGATCCATCATCTACCCTTGATTGTATACCTGTGGGAGTACTTGGTGGTACCATTTCTTGCACATTTGGTGCATGGACAGCTTGTTGTCTATCAACATATGCAGGTGGATTCACATCTTGGAAAGTGATTCTCCTCATTTCCAAATCTCTCATGGGTGCCTTATGCATCTTCTTCTCATTGAAGACTACATCATGGCTGCGTATGATCTTCTTTGCTTCTGGATCCGAGAGACAATAGCCCATCTCTCCACTTTCACCATAACCCAGAAAGATGCATTTCCTAGACTTAGGATCTAGCTTCTTTTGAAGCTCTTTTGGCACATGTGCATATGCCTCACACCCAAATATGCACAAATGAGAGTAAGAGGGCTTCTTGCCAGTCCATGCCTCTTCAGGAATATCACATTCAAACTCTTACTAGGTGATCTATTGATCACATGCACTGTAGTCTTCATTGCCTCAGCCCAAAAACCACTAGAAAGACTTGCATTGGAAAGCATGCATTACAACCTTCTTGAATGGTACAGTTCATCTTTTCTGCAACTGGATTTTGCTCTGGAGTACAAGGGGATGTGAGCTCCCTCTTAATCCCACATGTATCACAGAAATGCTGAAAGTCATGAGAGAGATACTCTCCACCATTGTTAGTCCGTAGGCATTCAAGCGTTCTACCTGACTGATTCTCAACCAAGGCCAGTCGATTTTGAAATACGTGGAACACATCACTCTTCTGAGCTATGGCATAAGCCCACACTTTCCTAGTTGCATCATCAATGAATGTCACATAGTATTCAGCCCCACCTAATGACCGTGTAGACATGGGACCACATACGTCTCAATGCACTAAATCAAGCTTTTCAAACTCTTTCCCCTTATTTTATGGGCTGATTTAGTCTGCTTCCCATAGATATAGTGCTCACAAAATTCAAAATAAGAGAAACTCAAATGCGGTACATAACCCAAATGGCATAAGAGTTTCATTCCATTCTGGCTCATGTGCCCCAACCTGCAATGCCACAAAGAAGTACTTGGCTACTCGGTTATTGCAACAACATGATCAAACACCCCAGATACATGTAAGGGATACAAAGTCCCACACTTGGCACCCCTGGCCAAAAGCATAGAGCCCTTTTGAATTTTCCAACTCCCAAAACCAAAGTTGGTCTGAAAATCAGCATCATCTAGCTGACCCATTGAAATGAGACTCTTGGTCAGCTTAGGCACATGTCTCACATTTTTCAAAATAAATGTAGACCCATTTGCAAAAGAAAACTTTATGTCACCTACTCCCACTATGTCACAAGCATAGTCATTTCCAAGATGCACACAACCTACCTTTCCACTGTCATAAGTGGAGAACCATTCCCTATGGGGAGTGACATGGAATGAAGCACTAGAATCCAAAATCCAATCCTAGGAATATGCATCAGCTGAAGTGGTAAGCAACTCTGTAGATAAACTAGACATGAAGAGAATGCCATTATCACTATCATGTGTGACTGCATTGATCTCCTCGATCTTCACTTTTCCTTTGTCCTCCCTTGGACTCTCTTCCTTCTGATTTGCACCCCAATTTTCATTCTTTTTCTTATCCTTTTGCTCTCTTTTTAGCTTGTAGCAATCCTTTTTCATGTGGCCCTTCTTGCCACAGTGGTAACACTCAATGTTCTGTGCCCTGGATTTGCTATGAGACTTCCCTCTTTCTTGGGACTTCCCCCTGAACTGTGATTTGCCCCTTTGAACATTTAAGGCTGCATCCTACTTGTTGCCATCCATAGACTTCTGTCTAATCTCCTCGGCCAACAAGCTACTCACAACATCATCAAACTTCAGTACTCTACTAGGTGCAGAGTTACTAACAACTATACAGAAGGTATCCCATGAGGATGGTAATGAACATAAGAGAAATATTGCCTTAGTCTCTACATCAAAATTCATCTTTTGAGCCTGAAGCTATCTGAAAATAATATTGAATTCATTCAAGTGAGAAGCAATGGAGACCCCTTCCTTCATCTGTAGCTCAAACAACCTCTTCATGAGGTAAACTTTATTAGAGGCAGTTTCCTTCTCATAAGTGGCACACAGTTTTTTCCACAAATCTTCCGTAGTCTGCTCATTTACTACTATGAAGTAAACTGACTCTGCAAGATGAAGTCTAATAGTAGACTTTGCTAATGCATCCAACTCATTCCAATCATCCTCACACATATCTGCAAGCTTAGCTTCAATACCTACCAAGGGTTTAATCTGCTTCTTTTGAATAAGCACATCCCTTATCTGTTCTTTCCGCAAAGAAAAGTTTGTCCCATCAAACTTTTTAATGCTAAAAAACTCCTTTTCAGACATGGAAGAGGATGCCATGATGCAAATGAAGCAAAATCCCAAATGCTAGTGCCTGCAAAAGAGAAATTACACTAAATACCAGGTGCACCCAAATGTGTATGCCACAATAGAGTGAAATATCACCAAAACTCAAAGCTCAAAGCATCAAAAGATACAACTGACTCATGTGCATGTACTATGCATCCATATGAGCAAATCTGGCCAAAAAGAAAATGCCAACTGCAATGGGAATCCAAAATGCCAATAAGTGCCAAATGGCTCAAGCATAAACACCGTCCATGGGCATGTGCATTACCAATATCTCATCCAAGAGAGCATAACACTATCAGTGCATCACTTGCAATGTGTCAAAGCTATCCTCAGCATAAAATAGCATTCATATGCAAAGCGTCCATAAAAAATAGCATCCCACAAGGTAATCTGGGCCTATCAGCAGATCCAATAAGGATCACAATGCATCCAAATGGCCTATAAATCATCCACTGCAACCCAATGCACACCACAAATGAGCGCTCATGGCTCAAACTGCAACCAGAGTGATCTGTATAACTTATGCTCAAGAAATCATGGTCCCACGATAATGACCACTACTGAAAATAGAACCTGAGATGCCTCAAAATATGGGCACCATTGCATAATCGGACTCAGCAAGACAATATACAAATATCTCTCTTTTGCTGGAACTCCAAAATCCCAACAGTTGAGTGAGAAATGGAAGTCAACACTTATCCATTGCCATGTGGTATATATCTAAGGTTTTAAAACCTTAGAATGAAAAATGCATAACAGAGAGACGAAATCCAATACACAGAGATTTATAACTCTGAAAATACTCCACCGAATCATGCAAGAACTGACAAGTAGGGGTTTTTAGGCATCTGAAATGCAATGGGACAGACGGTTTTGGAAACCGTGGTCTTAATCACTGGGTCTAATACACGAACTGAAAAACGTTTTTGGAAACAAAACTATTTGTAAACTCCATCGGAGTGTGAATGATGAGCAACATAGAAGTTTTAGGACCTTCTAAGTCCACTGGAAGTGATAGATTTGCAGATGGTTACTCCAAACTTGAGTTCCAACACCCGGGCAAAAAAACATAGAAACTGACACAATGAGTCAGAAATCCAATGGAATGATCCCAAATTCAAGAATTAAGGGGTTTTCAAGCTCTTGAAGTGAAATGGACACCAAAATCAAGCAATAGCTGCCTCTACAAGTCAATATGGAGTCTCTGTTGTCGAACGAAATAGGGAAACGCTTAAAAAACGACTTTTTCTTTGAAAACACTTAACAGGCTCTCAAAACCACTTCGCAAAACCAAAGTGACTTTCCAAAGGTTCCTTCAAGGTCTCTACGCACTCGGATGCAAGTAAAATCACCCACAAAGCTTCCCACAGAGCTTCTCCTTCCTCCCATAGTGCTGCTAAGCTTCCAGGCATTGACGCATGCTTAGCTAGATCACCCGAGCTCTGATACTAGTTGAGAGTACTCTCAATGGAAGCAAGAATGGAAGAGGGAGAGAGAGAAATAGAGAGCCACACAAGTTTTGGTGGGTGCAAAACACCCTAATCTTCTTTTTCATTCATTTATATATGTGTTTGAGTATTGTACATAACCGGGGTAAAGGCACAGTGACCTTTAACCCCCACAACAACATGCTACGTCGAAGAGTTGAAAGAACCTGGTGGGGTCCCCTCGTCCATTGTACTTTGGCATTTCCAATTTACCAAAGTGTCATCTGCCATTATTATTGTTGTTGTTACGGTTGCATCATTTTTTAAGGTGTTCTGAAGGACTTTGATCATCACTACTTATTGCTTCTTCAATTGTAATTTCCTCCATGCTGCTTGTCGATGGTGAGAGGTTGAATTCTTGAAGAGCGTCAAGGGTGGGGGTCGAAGAAAGCTTGCAAAAGTATGCAGGGGTTAGTCTTCGTCCTGATCTTAGGTGCATAAACAAGTCCTATTTGTGACTTTCAGGTGGGTGCATATGACTGCAAAGTCTGATTATGATTTCAACCTTCCTGGACCTGAAAATGGTCAAAAATAAGCAAGCGGGGGGTCAAAATTAGTGCCTATGTGAGGTGACTACTAGAGCCCAAAATTGATGGTTAAACACTTTAAAAAACTTCATTTACAAAAGATCTTTACATGCATAAAATCTGGGTTCAATCCGGGTGCAATTTGGTCTATAAACGACCGTAATACGGACTCCCAAAAAAGGAGTTAAAATTGTTAGGGGGGTTAAAGATGCATTAGTGGTGTAGGAACCATTGTGTTAAAAACATGCCCAGGATTGTTCCACATGAGTGGGAAAATGTGTCGGTGCAGACGGATTGTCAATCGGAGGTCTCGGTAGAATCTTATGGGTGAATTAGTGCCAAAAAGGCACCCACATGGGGGTGCAAATTAACGTATTTTATGGATTCCTAAATGGTGTGGGATTGGTTGAAAAAATTTTCTATAGCTCAATGGTTTCATGTGTGAAGTTGTGGTTTAATCTTGGCCCAATTTAGGTCCCAAATGGGCAAGATATGGACTGTCAAAGTTAGGGGATTTTAGGGGCCCTTTTGTCTTTAAGGCCAAGTGTGAATGGTCCTAGACCTTTGAGCTAACTATGGTTGTGCACTAACTGCTAGTTAGTTTGGACTTAGTTACTATAACTAGTCCTTAGCCTAACCTAGTTTATCTAACTATAGTAATTAATTTGACTGTAGTTAGTCCAACTAACTAAAGTTAATTATAACTGATCCACAGTTAAATTAATCTAACCTGACGGTCAATTTACCTAATTTATGGACAACTAACCTAACTAGTGGTCAATTAAGCTGACCTAAGGTCAATCTAACCTAGCTATGGTTAGTTTTTAGGGTTAGTTTAACCCTCTTTTTTTTTCCTGGGGGGGGCGTCAGCATGCGGTGGCTTAGGTTTTTTTGGAGTGGGGGGATGAATTATGGAGGGGCTAAAGCATTAAGGCTAAGGCCCCTTGGTTGGGTTGGCAGGCATTGGGCGTCGCTGCATGGTGCATGGGCGAGCTCCGCCGTCACTGGCATGGGTGTCATCGCCATGTGGCACTCGGGGGCTGCGCTGTGCGGGCGGGGTAGCCAAAGCCCAAGGCCGTCAATGGCCTTATAGATTACAAAGAGTGGGGAGGGGGGAGGGCTGGCAAGGGGGGGAGGAAAGAGAGAGAGAGAGAGAGAGAGAGAGAGAGAGAGAGAGAGAGAGAAGGGGGGTAGAGGAAAGAGAGAGGGGGGTGAGGGGGATGGTGTGGGGGTTAAAGGTCACTGTGCCTTAACCCCAGTTATGTACAATACTCAAACACATATATAAATGAATGAAAAAGAAGATTAGGGTGGTTCTGCACCCACCAAACTTGTGTGGCTCTCTGTCTCTCTCTCTCCTTCTTCCGTTCTTGCTTCTGTTGAGAGCACTCTCAACTGGTATCAGAGCCCGGGTGATCTAGCTGAGCGTGCGTGACTGCTTGGAAGCTCAGCAGCTCTGTGGGAGGAAGGAGAAGCTCTGTGGGAAGCTTTGTGGGTGACTTTACTTGCATCCGAGTGTGCAGAGACCTTGGAGGAACCTTTGGAAAAGTCACTTTGGCTTTACGAAGTGTTTTTGAGAGCCTGTTAAGTGGTTTCAAAGAAAAAGTCGTTTTTTGAGCTTTTCCCTGTTCCGTTCGATGACAGAGACTCCGTATTGACTTGTAGAGGCAACTATTGCTTGCTTTTGGTGTCCACATTACTTCAGGAGCTTGGAAACACCTTCATTCTTGAATCTGGGATCATTTCATTGGATTTCTGACTCACTGTGTTAGTTCCTGCGTTTTTTGCCCGGGTGTTGGAACTCAAGTTTGGAGCAACCATTTGCAGATCTGTCAGTTCCGGTGGACTCAGGAGGTCCTAAAACTTCTATGTTGCTCATCATTCACACTCCGGTGGAGTTTACAGATAGCTCTGTTTCCAAAAACGTTTTTCAGTCCGTGTGTTGGACCCAGTGATTGAGACCACGGTTTCCAAAACCGTCTGTCCCATTGCGTTCCGGATGCCCAAAAACCCCTACCTGTCAGTTCTTGCGTGATTCGGTGGAGGATTTTCAGAGTTATAAATCTCTGTGTATTCGATTTCGTCTCTCTGTTATGCATTTTTCATGCTAAGGTTTTGAAACCTTAGATTTATGCCACATGGCAGTGGATAAGTGTTGACTCCCATTTCTCATTCATCGGTTGGGATTTTGGAGTTCTGGCAGAAGAGAGATATTTGCAGATTTTCTTGCTGAGTCCGATTATGCAATGGCGCCCATGTTTTGAAGCATCTCAGGTTCTATTTTCAGTAGCGCTCATTACCGTGGGACTATGATTTCTTGAGCATACCTTATGCAGATCACTCTGGTTGCAGTTTGAGCAGTGTGCGCTCATTTGTGGTATGCATTGGGTTGCAGTGGATGATTTATAGGCCATTTGGATGCATTGCAGTCCTTGTTGGATGCGCTGATAGGCCCAAATTGCCTTGTGGGATGCTATTTTTATGGACGCTTTGCACATGGATGCTATTTTATGCTGAGGGACAGCTTTGACACATTGCAGGTGACGCACTGATAGTGCTATGCTCTCTTGGATGAGACATTATTGATGCATATGCCAGTGGACAGTGTTTATGCTTGAGTCATTTGGCACTTATTGGCATTTTCTTTTGGGCCAGATTTGCTCATATGGATGCATAGTATATGCACATGAGTCAGATGCTTTGAGCTTTTGGTAATATTTCACTCTATTGTGGCATACACATTTGGGTGCACTTGGTATTTGGTGTGATTCTCTCTTGCAGGCACTAGCATTTGGGATTTTGCTTTATTTGCATCATGGCATCCTCTTCCATGCCTGAAAAGGAGTTTTTCAGCATTAAAAAGTTTGATGGGACAAACTTTTCTTTGTGGAAAGAACAGATAAGGGATGTGCTTATTCAAAAGAAGCAGATTAAACCCTTGGCAGGTATTGAAGCTAAGCCTGCGGATATGTCTGAGGATGATTGGAATGAGTTGGATGCATTAGCAAAGTCTACTATTAGACTTCATCTTGCAGAGTCAGTTTATTTCACAGTAGTAAATGAGCAGACTACGGAAGATTTGTGGAAGAAACTGTGTGCCACTTATGAGAAGGAAACTGCCTCTAATAAAGTTTACCTCATGAAGAGGTTGTTTGAGCTGCAGATGAAGGAAGGGGTCTCCATTGCTTCTCATTTGAATGAATTCAATATTATTTTCAGCCAACTTCAGGCTCAGAAAATGAATTTTGATGCGGAGACTAAGGCAATATTTCTCTTATGTTCATTGCCATCCTCATGGGATACCTTCCGTACAGCTGTCAGTAACTCTGCACCTGGTGGAGTACTGAAATTTGATGATGTTGTGGGTAGCTTGTTGGCCGAGGAGATTAGACGAAAGTCTATGGATGGCAACAAGCAGGATGCAGCCTTAAATGTGCAAAGGGGTAGATCACAGTTCAGGGGGAAGTCCCAAGAAAGAGGGACATCTCGTAGCAAATCCAGGGCACGGAACATTGAGTGTTACCACTGTGGCAAGAAGGGCCATATGAAAAAGGATTGCTACAAGCTGAAAAGAGAGCAAAAGAATAAGAAAAAGAATGCAAATTGGGGTGCAAATCAAAAGGAAGAGAGTCCAAGGGAGGACAAAGGAAAAGTGAAGATCGAGGAGATCAATGCAGTCACACATGATAGTGACAATGATGTTCTCTTCATGTCTAGTTTATCTGCAGAGTTGCTTACCACTTCAGATGATGCATATTCCCAGGATTGGATTTTGGATTCTGGTGCTTCATTCCATGTTACTCCCCATAGGGAATGGTTCTCCACTTATGATAGTGGAAAGACAGGTTGTGTGCATCTTGGAAATGACTATGCATGTGACATAGTGGGAGCAGGTGACATAAAGTTTTCTTTTGCAAATGGGTCTGCATTTGTTTTGAAACATGTGAGACATGTGCCTAAGCTAACCAAGAGTCTTATTTCAGTGGGTCAGCTAGATGATGCTGGTTTTCACACCACTTTTGGCTTTCAAAGTTGGAAAATTCAGAAGGGCTCTATGCTTTTGGCCAGGGGTGCCAAGTGTGGGACTTTGTATCCCTTACATGTATCAGGGGTATTTGATCATGTTGTTGCAATAACCGAGCAGCCAAGCACTTCTTTGTGGCATTGCAGGTTGGGGCACATGAGCCAGAATGGAATGAAACTCTTATGCCGTTTGGGTTATGTACCGCCTTTGAGTTTCTCTGATTTTGAATTTTGTGAGCACTGTCTCTATGGGAAGCAGACTAAATCAGCCCATAAAAGAAGGGGAAAGAAAGAGTTTGAAATGCTTGATTTGGTGCATTCAGACGTATGTGGTCCCATGCCTACACGGTCATTAGGCGGGGCTGAATACTATGTGACATTCATTGATGATGCAACTAGGAAAGTGTGGGCTTATGCTATAGCTCGGAAGAGTGATGTATTCCAGGTATTTCAGAAATGGCTGGCCTTGGTTGAGAATCAGTCAGGTAGAATGCTTAAATGCCTACGGACTGACAATGGTGGAGAGTATCTCTCTCATGACTTTCAGCATTTCTGTGATACACGTGGGATTAAGAGGGAGCTCACATCCCCTCGTACTCCAGAGCAAAATCCAGTTGCAGAAAAGATGAACCGTACCATTCAAGAAAGGTTGCAATGCATGCTTTCCAATGCAAGTCTTTCTAGTGGTTTTTGGGATGAGGCAATGAAGACTGCAGTGCATGTGATCAATAGATCACCTAGTAAGAGTTTGGATGGTGGTATTCCTGAAGAGGCATGGAGTGGAAAGAAGCCCTCTTACTCTCATTTGCGTATATTTGGGTGTGAGGCATATGCACATGTGCCAAAAGAGCTTCGAAAGAAGCTAGATCCTAAGTCTAGGAAATGCATCTTTCTAGGTTATGGTGAAAGTGGAGAGATGGGCTATCGTCTCTGGGATCCAGAAGCAAAGAAGATCATACGCAGCCATGATGTGGTCTTCAATGAGAAGAAGATGCATAAGGCACCCATGAGGGATGTGGAAATGAGGAGAATCACTTTCCAGGATGTGAATCCACCTGCCTATGTTGATAGACAGCAAGCTGTCCATGCACCAAATGTGCAAGAAATGGTACCACCAAGTACTCCCACAGGTATACAATCAAGGGTAGATGATGGATCATCTATTGGTGGAAATGATGAGCCAAATGTGGCTGATATGCAAGTGGGACAGCGAGAAGATCATCTAGAGTGTCTAGACTGCCTGACAGGTTTTTTCCAGGGGTAGACTATGTGATGCTTACTGATTGCGGGGAGCCTTCTTGCTACAAAGAGGCTATGATGCGTGAGGATCAACGCAAGTGGGAGTATGCTATGCAATCAGAGATGAGTTCACTTATGAAGAATAAGACTTGGGACTTGGTTTCTTTGCCACATGGAAAGAAAGCATTGCCATGTAAATGGGTCTACAAAATGAAGGTCACAGGTGATGATGTGCCTAGGTACAAGGCCCGTTTGGTTGCTAAAGGGTTCAAGCAATAGAAGGGTGTGGACTTTGATGAGATATTCTCTCCGGTTGTGAAGATGACCACACTTAGATGCATGCTTGGACTAGTGGCATCAGAGGATATGGAGCTTATGCAAATGGATGTCAAGACAGCTTTCTTGCATGGGGATTTGCATGAGGAAATTTACATGGTTCAGCCGGAAGGCTTTGAAGAAAAGGGCAAAGAGCATTTAGTTTGCACGTTGAAAAAGAGTCTCTATGGTCTTAAGCAAGCACCTAGAGAATGGTATCAGAAGTTTGATGCTTTCATTCGGTCCCAGGGTTTTAGAAGGAGTGAAATTGATCACTGCCTCTACACTAAAAGGGCTAAGGATAATAGCCTGATAATCTTGGCACTATATGTGGATGATATGCTATTGGCTAGCAAGAATACTTATGAGCTAGATGCATTAAAGGCCAAGTTGCATGAGGCCTTTGATATGAAGGATTTGGGATTTGCAGGTCATATTCTTGGTATGCGCATCACGCGTGATCGGAATAGGAAACTCCTTTGGCTTTCACAAAAAGAGTATGTTACAAAAGTATTACAGCGTTTCAATATGGAGGGGGGGAAGGCAGTGAGTACTCCATTGCCTCCATATGTGAAACTGAGTCATACAGATAGTCCCAAATCAGATGAGGAGAGGGCCATGATGGCCAAGGTTCCTTATGCATCAGCGGTTGGGAGTCTTATGTATGCTATGATAGCTACTAGACCAGACATTGCATTTGCAGTGGGAGTTGTTAGCCGGTATATGGCTAATCCAGGAAAGAGGCATTGGGAGGCAGTTAAGTGCATCATGAGGTACATGAAGGGTACCAAGGAGATGTGCATTTGCTTTGGTAAAGGAGACATGCGTGTACTTGGGTACACAGATTCAGACTATGCAGGGCATGTGGATAGTAGGAGATCCACTTCTGGTTATGTGTTCACCTTTGCAGGTGGTGCAGTGTCGTGGATGTCTCGCGCACAGAAGTGCGTTGCTTTGTCTACCACAGAGGCTGAGTATGTTGCAGCCACAGAGGGTTGCAAGGAGGCTATATGGCTTGATCGGCTAGTGGGAGATTTGGGGATTCATACAGGTGTACCGACATTGCATAGTGATTCCATGAGTGCTATTCAGCTAGCACGGAATCCGATCTTTCATGCAAAGACCAAACACATTGAGGTCAGGTACCATTTCATCAGGGAGGTACTTGAGGACAAGCGCATAGAGCTTGTCAAGGTTCATACAGATGATAACCCTGCAGATATGCTGACGAAGAGTCTACCTAGTCAGCGGTTTGAGTATTATCGTGTATTGATGGGCATTGGATAGTATGCTCACTGGTTGTTCTCCCTTAAAGGCACATTGTCCTTTAAGTGGGAGGTTGTGGGGGTTAAAGGTCACTGTGCCTTAACCCCAGTTATGTACAATACTCAAACACATATATAAATGAATGAAAAAGAAGATTAGGGTGGTTCTGCACCCACCAAACTTGTGTGGCTCTCTGTCTCTCTCTCTCCTTCTTCCGTTCTTGCTTTTGTTGAGAGCACTCTCAGATGGAGGGAGGGGGGGTGGAGGGGGTGGGGGAGGTTGAGGGGGGGATGGGGTGGGTAGGGGTGAAGGGGGGGGTGGAGGGGGGGAGAAAAGGGGGGGTGGAGGGAGTAGGTGGAGATAGGGGGGTGGATGTGGGAAAGGGGAGATGGGGTGTAGAGAGATGGTGAAGAGGAGGGTGATGGAGATGGGGGAAAAGGGGGGATGGGGTGTAGAGAGAGGTAGAGAGATGGTGGAGTGGAGGGAGTAGGGGATAGAGAGAGGTAGAGAGATGGTGGAGTGTAGGGTAATGGAGATGGGGGGTGGGGGATAGGGAGAGGTAGAGAGATAGAGGAGTGGAGGGTGAAGGAGATGGGGGGTGGAGGAGGTGGGGGATAGGGAGAGGTAGATAGATAGTGGAGTGGAGGGTGAAGGAGATGGGGGGTGGTGGAGGAGATGGGAGGTGGAGGGGGAGGGGGAAAAGGGGAGATGGGGTGTAGAGAGAGGTAGAGAGATAGTGTGGTGGAAAAGGATGGTTACCTTGAGTGGGGGAGATGGGGGATGGAGAAAAAAGTGGAGGTGGTGGGGAGGAAGATGATGGGAGGTGGAGATGGAGATAGAAGGGGGGGTGTGATGAAAAAAGTGGTGGTGGAGGGGGGATTGACGAAAAGTGGTGGTGGACAGAAATTGGAGGACGAAAAATAGAGAAAGACGGAAATTATAAAGGCTTAACGGAATTTGGAGAAGGAAGTGGCTAGTGAAAGTGTGGGGAAAGGAATGAGGGGGGTTGGTGTTGCTTTTATATGACATGGAGGGATTAAGGGTTGATTTTGGGTGTTTAGTGTATTAATGTGACTTTGTATGTTAACATTATCCTTTTGCATCATTTGGAAGCATTTTTTCACTCCTTTGCCTTGAGGGATGTACCTTGAATGGTTTTTTGTAGGGGGTTCTTTTTTCACACATGCAAGCACGTGCTCCGCTTTCACTTCAGGCATTAACCTCCTCGACAATGGCACCAAATGTTCTCTCTTTTACCCAAGTGCAGGTTCTGAGGGTGTTGGTCACCTATAGTCGTGTCATTGCTCGTTGTAGCATAGGTATTCACAAATGTAGCATAGGTCCTCGAGTCGTGTTTCGGTGAGAGGTGTAGGCTAAAGTGTGGAAAGCAGATCTCATGCGTGCGTGAATGAGAAAGAGGGCTTGATTATAACGATTAATGGAGGCTCTCGCCTCCATGGGAGTTCAAGGGTTTAGAAGGAGATTTCAGGGTTAGAAATGGGGACAGGGTTGAGAGAGTTAACTAGGAGTTCCAGGGTTCAGAGTGGGTTACAGGATTTAGGAGGAGTCCAAGGTTGAGGAGTGGAGAGCTAGTCTCCTTTGCGAATTCGAGGGGTAAGGGTTGAGGAGGAGGGAGGGAGAAGGAGGAGGAGGAGGGAGGAGGTGGAGAAGGGAGGAGGAGGAGGAGGGAGGAGAAGGAGAAGGAGGGAGGAGGAGGGAGGAGGAGGGAAGAGGAGGAGAAGGGAGGAGGAGGAGGAAAAGGGAGGAAGGAGGAGGAAGGAGGAGATGGTAGGAGGAGGAGGGAGGAGGAGGAGGAGGAAGGAGGAGGAGATGGAGGAGAAGGATGAGGGAGGAGGATGAGAAGGAGGGAGGAAGAGGGAGGAAGGAGGAGGAGGAGGGAGCTCAAGGGTAGAGAGTGCAAGGGTAAGGGCATGCTAGAACACAATAGTGTAAGAGAGCATGGACGCAATGGAGATCAATCGCATGAACACAATAGTAAGCTTGAACACTGAGAACCCGAAAAAGTCGAAGCTTCATTCCATTGAGAGATATTTATACATGTTGGTCTCTCCACTTTTGGGGGGGACATTTTGAGTCTCTACACAAAGTGGAGGGACCTCCGAAAGTGTAGGCTTTTAGTGTTTCTCTCTCTAAATTTAGTATTTCTCTCTCTAGATCCTGATTTTGCAAGTATGATTGGATCTTTTCTAGAGAGGATTTTGGCTATCCTCTAGATCCTAATTTTGGCTAAATGTAGTATTTCTCTCTCTAGATCCTAATTTTGCAAGTATGATTGGATCTTTTCTAGAGAGGATTTTGGCTATCCTAATCCTTTAAGATTTATCATACTATCTTTTAGGCTCAAGATATTACAAGCGGAGCTTTGCTGCTACTCTACACACATAATGCTCTCATAGTTGTTGTCCTAGAGTGCACTTCTGGCCCTTGTTGTGCCACAAGGTTAACAGTGGTCTTCAGGTATAGCTTTGCATTGCATTATTCTGTTATGCTGCATTATCTTTGTGAGCACTTTGACACAATGTTAAATTGTATGTCATACAATCTTTAAGGTATCTCTCTCACTTGGTGCAAGAAGGAAAATTGAATGATTTGCCTAGGCAATGAAAAGGGTGGTTTAGGGTTATGTTGCATTATCTTTGTGAGCACTATGACACAATATTAAATTGTATATCTTTAAGGTATCTCTCCCACTTGGTGCAAAAAGTGAAGTGAATGATTTGCCTAGGAAGTGCAAAGGGTGGTTGGAGATTGGGAACCTAGCCAGCTGCATGTACCCGAAAATTATGCATGCATTGTATCAAGGGGAGCTTGCACACTGCCCATGGTGGATTGACTTCACTGATGGTCAAGTTTTGATGAGAGAGAGAGAGAGAGAGAGAGAGATCTTCATGAAATATTCTACAAGCAAGAAAAGTGAAGATAAGGCTACAAGTAAGGAAGGCAAGGGAAGTCAAAAGGCTACAACTTATGTGCCACCATCGAAGGTGTTTATTAAAGAAGAGGTACTTATTATAAAAATTTTCAATTGTTTTAGAAACTATTTTTGGTTGTAGATTGGCTAATCAGATGTACTTGTATAGTTGTTGTAGAGATTCTAGCTCGTGTTGACAAAGAATGTGAGGAAAGCATTTAGCCAAGACCAAGGCATGATCATTTCTCCTTTCATGAGACAATTGCTTGCTATACAATTAATCATTGTTATATCATTTTCATTACTGCAAGAAAAGGTTATATTGTCATATTTGTGATATTGTGTATCATAGGAACTAGGATGGTTGTGAAAGAAATGATCACTTATGTCTATCATCACCTATGGATGCTATTGTGTGTCATGGAGACACATTGCTTTGTAATTGTTCTGTTGGAGACTATATATCCATGATAGACTATAGGAGATTTGGCAAGAAGGTGAAGTGGGCTGCAAACTTTATGTTTCTTGACTTTCCAATTGGTTTTGAGATTTGTGAAGATGTTGGCATCCAATCATGGAACAAACTCATAGAGGATCACTTGAAGTATGTCATAGATGTGGTTGCAGTGATGTTGGACGATGATGGGTGGTTGGCCCCTTGTTGGTACTCATTTGTCCATTGGTAGGTAAGCTTCCATTTACTTCCTCATTTCACTTTACTTCCATTTGATACTTAAAGCATGGATTCTCTTTGATAATATGGGTATTTTGTATGATCTATATATGAAGCACCATGTATTACATGGATGGAATGATATGTTTGTGCACAAGCATTGGAGGTGTATTGTTGTGTATTTGTGCTAGAAAAGCTTCCATATGGTCACATAAATTTACATGAAAGGGAATATATGTTGGTGAGTTGGGTTCATGAAGTTTCTTCTGATCATTGTGTGATGTAAGCGATAAAATGTCAATCACATATGTTCCTTTATCTTGTAGATGTGATCCTTCATGCTTGTCTTTGTGAGGCATGTGGGCCATAAACTAACAACATTCCATGTGGAGAGTAAACCTATTTTTGACAAGTTGAATGTTTGCCAAATGAGTGACCACTGGACTCCTTATCTCCCTAATGTACAGAAGATAGTTTGGGGAGCATTAGAGAGATCTACTAGTTTCATTGAGTGTTTGTCGATCCTTTTGTGTCCTCTTGGTGACTTGTGCATAGAGATGGGATGTGTTGTTGGACCTCTCATGAGAGCATGCTTGGCAAATTGGTGTGTATGATTCTCTTTTAATAATGATGATTTCACCATGAGTAGTGTTGTGGAGCCACTTGTATAGACCGCCAATGCAAAGAGCGCTTGATTGGAGATTCTTGATCAAGACATTGAGGGTCATGAGAATGCTATTGAGCTCTCAAAAACCCTTATGACTCATAGTGAGCTACTTTTAGCTAGACTTCTTTTGTGCTTGTTTTGGTGATATGTAGTGATGTTTTAGAGTTATGTGATTAACATGGTTAGGGGTAATGATTGTTTATGGGGTGATTGGTGTTTTTAATCTTTTTGAGTGGAAGACATATGAATACTAGCACTCATCTAAATATTCTCGTATGCCACATTTAATTGAAGACTCACTCCATGTGATCTTATGTGATATTGGTCAAACAATGAAGTGCAAATGATAAGTAATTTTTTTGGAAAGCCAAATGCAATGCTTTACGATGAATACCTATCATACATGTTGTTTTGAAGGCAAGAATGGATCATGATGTGCTTGGGTGTATGATCTAACATTCATTCCTTGCATTCTTAAATGTGATATGTCGCAAAAATACTTCAATAATGTTCAACAGTCAAATAGTCATATTAACTTTAATGCTATTTGTACATTCATATATATTTATGGTGTATATTGTGTGTGTAGTGAACTACCATGTTATGCTAAAAAATGGCAAGGGAAATGGTGAAAAGAGATAAGAATGTTCAAAGGATCAAAGAGATGAAACAAGTTCATTGCATCTTTGTTAATGATGAATGCTCAACGACTTCCACTTGAGCTATAGTTTGTTGTTGGATTATAAGCAATTTATTGCTTCAATTTGGTCTTCAATCATTGAAAGGAAACTAAGAAAGGTTGTTGGTGATGGTTTAAGGTGTTCCATAAGATATTCTAGTGCTTGAATGATCATGTTTGTTGGCTTTTTTTGTTTCAGGTTGTTGGATTCTAATTCAATTGTCATATCTATAATATACTAAAGCATGCTAATCAATTAGGATCATTCAGAGAATGTGGGCCCTTGTATTTACTATTAAATGTGATGAATGTAAGCCATTAGATCAATTCGGGTAGATTGGTATGAATGGTATCATGGGGTGTGCCTGATTCTTCCATTGGGTTTCTGAAGCCTCGAATCACCTATAGGCTTTGAGATCACATAAATAGCTAGTTCGATCTTTCTAGTTTTTTTCTTATCTTCATGCATCATCAGGTGCATGTGAGTAAAATTAGAGTCTATATGATTTTATTATTCATTCAAAGAGATGAAATTGGTTTAAGACATCAAGAGCTATGAATTTGGTTTATTGCTTTGGAGCTCCACGGTGGCTATTGAAAAGTGTAATGTTGTGGCAAGGGTAGCAAGTGAATCCAATGCAATGAGAATTGCTGAACAATGCTTGACTATAAAAGTTGTTGCTGAGGGTGCATTTAGTCAAGAAAAGATGAGCTTGAGCTACTCAGTGATGACAACAGTGAAGTCGAAGAGATAGATGATATCATACCTGTGTTGATTGTGATATAGAGTGTTGTGCACAAATGTCAGGGGATGGATAGGAGAACATGTTACATGATGAAAGATCACGTATTCTTGTATCCATCTTGTCTCATGTTTTGACTTGTACGCATTTGTGGGGAATTATGTTCATTTAATTCTGGTGCATGTATGCTTCAATGTATTCTTATTATTCCTAATGCCCATATTGCCTTCTTTTGTTCTTAACATTTTATCTTGGAAAAAGTTGTGTGTTGGAGTTGAGCCATCAAAAGTTGTCCATTGCTATAATGGGTTCCTATAAGCCCCATTTCCCAAGTCTGTCTATCATGTTTAGCATTGAAATGAAAAGTTCTCCAATTCTGTGACATTGTGAAGCATTTTCATAGGTACATCTTTCTCACCAATGGCTTCAACTAGACAGGCTCTAATAGCATATTAGGAACATCTATACCTCCAATATTGCAATATTGTGGGACCTTATATTGGTGTTGGCATGCTCCCTCGGGCACATCTTATCCCTTGCACCCAAGATGGCACTAACATGGATATCTCAAATGAAGATAAGTCTGATCGGAAGATTTTAGAGGATTCTATTGAGACCATGTAAATGATGCTACGAGAAGGACACACACCAAGAGAAATGCAAGGGCTTATGAACTTAAGAACAAGAGAAGGAGAACACAAGCTAGGGAAAAGACAAAGTGAATGCAAGCAAGAGAGGAAAAAGGAGCACAAAGAAATAGAATATTAAAATTTATTTAAGAGAATACATAAAGAGGATATACTTCCTCTTAGGGTTAAGGATTATAACATCTTGAGACATGTATCTAGTTTACTTTCTTAGCTATTTTGATAAATAATAGATGCTGCTTCACACAAAAACCAAGATTACAAAATTGCATTGCATAAGGAACTTGAAAAAGTGTCAATACATTTCAAGATCATCTTTAACAAATTGCATTCAAATTACACATGTTCACAATATAATGTCTCATATAATTGCTTTATGTGTAAAATATCTGAAGGGCCCACATCTAAAGTACCATGAGTGCTAGGTCATGCACCTTGGCTATCCAGATTGGTCAAGTTCGCAATATCAAAAGTATCAACATGATCCTCCATGTCTAAGTCCCCAAAATTGGTCCTGTATCGGTGAAGCTAAGCCTTTAATGTAAGGAAAAATTCTCATAAGTCCTCAATCTTTTTGGCTTGTCTTGCAATCTTAGCTTGCAAGTACTCAACGGTAACACCCTAGGAGACATTGCTAGGTCAATAAGGTCATTGTGTGCCTGTGGAATAAATAGGTGAGACCCCCGAGATGTTGGCTCTTTGTTCTTAGTACTTGCTTACTTGCACTTGGTAGGATGTCCCTTTTGTTGAGATATTGAGCTCCACTCATGATATGCCAGGGTGACCATTGTGCATTTATGTCACCGACTTGTTAGCTGCAGATGCGGTTGGTATACTACCCATGAATAATAGCTGGATGACAGCTATCCTTATGTACTCTAGTTCGTGGCTCAGTTAGTATGCCACCTTAGTTAGTTGAGTTTGGTTTGAGACCCACATATAGGGTTCTTCTATTTCTTTATATTAGAGTTCTTTTGGCTTTCACAACTAAGAAGAGGAAAACTATTTTCAACCTCCACCTTTGTGTGTATTCCCCCATTGTGTATGTGAGAAAGCCGCAAGTGAGACTCCTTCCTTCTCTCCCACTATCTTCACATGGTATCAGAGCTTGGTTCATGGTAAGGAGCTCAAGAAAGCAAACCAAGTTCATGGTGTCCTGGTAAGAGGACAAGTGTTGCTTTCCTTTTTTGAGTTTTGGAGCAAATCTCTGCAGGTAGCACAGCCAGAAAGTGCAAGAGTGCATTGTCTCAGATTGAGATGCCCTTCATGGTGTGGCGAGAGGGCAGTATATGCTGTAGGAGAGGGTAGTATATACACTTTATTTTTCTGATTTGAGGCCATTTCAGGGCCCATTTTGGAGGTGGAAGTTCTCCGCAAGCACTGAGAAAAAGGCCCTATTTTTGCTGTGCGACCACTGCTCCACAGGTCGGTGAAAAGTTGCGATAAAAATTGCATCGTATGCCTATGCACAGAGATATTGGGAGTTACAGAATCATCCTTATTGCCTGTTCATGCAAAATTGTCACTAGGAAGTGACTATGTGGTCAAATACCCCTTTCGTTAGTTTTGCAGATTTGCCCTTGTGAGGTAGAAGCTGTGTTTTTTGCAGTGACAGAATATTTTACAGTGTTCTGTAATGGCGTCTGATTCTCTTTCACAGATTGTCACTGAAAAGCTTGACAAGAACAACTTCCAAGCATGGAAGTTTCGAATGACGAATTTCCTTATGGGAAAAGGCTATTGGGAGTTCATTACAGGAAATGAAGAGGAACCAATTCTTCCTAATGTTCCCAATCAACAGGAAATGCAGGCATTTAAAGGATGGCATGAGAGAGCCAAAAAAGTTATGTATTGGCTGTCTATCAGTATTTCACATTCTATGATTGTGCATATTCAGGATGTAAGTACACCAAAGGAGGCATGGGATACTTTGGCAAAAATGTATAGCACAAATACGCAAGCCAGCAAAACGCAGCTCAAGCAGGAGTTGCACAATGTGCAGAGAGAAAATATGAGCATCAATGACTACCACATGAAGGTAGAGAAAATCGCAGATGCACTTGCTTCCATTGGGTCGCCAGTGGAAGATGATGATTTAGTTTCTATGACCTTAAATAGTTTAGGAAAGAATTATGCACAGTTCCGGACATCCATTGCCATCCATGAAAAATTTCCTGATTTTGAGGAGTTGTTTACTCTTCTAATTTCTGAAGAGCAGAGAAATGGTGGTGCATCTTCTTCAAGAGGAACTTCAAAAGAAACTGTCTTCTACTCAAATGCTAGAAGAGGTAGAGGCAGAGGTAGAGCAGGCCAATCTGGAGGCCGTAGTAGAAATCAGAATATGCAACAAACTCAAGAAAACCAGTCCTATGGAGGAGGACGTGCTAACTCTAGAGGCAGGGGGAGCCAAAGAGGTCGTGGTGGATGGCAGAGAGGCTAAAATGCAAACAGCAATGTTGAATGCTACTACTATGGTAAAATGGGTCATATGGCTAAAGACTGCTATAAAAAGCAGAATGACATCATGAATGGAAAATTGCAGCAAGGGAATTATGCATCTTCTAGTAGACAGGGTGATGACTGAAATGAGCATCTGTTTATGGTGCGGCACATGACCAATTCTGTGACAAGTGCAAAAGAAAGCAATGATGTGTGGTATGTTGACTCAGGTGCATCAAACCACATGACAGGTCATGTAGAATGGATGCAGGATGCAAGGAAAATGGAAAGATCAGGATTTGTGGAGACTGTGATGATACTGCACATCCTATTATGCAGATTGGTAAAATTCCTTTGTCTATGCAGGATGGGAAAAAGAAATACCTGTCTGATGTATTTCATGTCCCGAGTATCACCAAGAACCTAGTTTCTTTTGGTCAAATGGTTGAGGAGGGCTTGCAGGTTAGATTTAATCCTCATGGATGCTTTTTTGAGGATATGAAAAAAAACGGTCGCTTGATAGCAAAAGGAAAGAAGAAGGGCAAGATGTTAACATTGGATGTGAACATGCCTGAATTGAGTGCAGCAACTGGCATAAACGCATTGGTCATGTTAATGTATAGCGACTTAAATCAATGCAGGCCCAAAATATTGTTGCAAGTTAGCCTAAATTCAAGGTTGCAGAAATGCATAAGCTATGTGAAGCCTGTCAATTTGGAAAACAGGCAAGGAAACCATTTCCTAGACATGTTTAAGAGAGTAAGAAGCCATTGGAATTAATCCACTCTGATGTGTGGACTACTAAAGCTACATCTATTGGAGGCTGTCATTATTTTGTCACTTTTATTAATGACTACAGCAGAAAAGTTTGGGTGTATTTTATGAAAAAGAAAAGTGAAGTGTTTGGGCATTTCAAAGCTTTTAAAGCTATGGTTGAAAAAGAAATAGGCCTGTAAATAAAATGCTTAAGGTCAGATGGAGGGGAAAGTACCTCTTAAATGATTTTGGAAGTTCCTATAGGAGCATGGCATAAAGCAGCAATATTCATGTAGTCATACCCCACAGCAAAATGGACTTGCAGAAAGGAAAAACAGGCATATTGGAGAGGTATCTCGGGCCATGCTAAATGAAAAAGACCTACTAGATTCTTATTGGGCTGAAGCAGTTGCTATAGCAGTTTACATAATGAACAGGACTCCCACTGCAACAATACATGGGATGATGCTAGAGGAGATGTATACTGGTAGGAAACCAGATATTTCTCATTTGAAAATTTTTGGTTGCATTGCTTATGTTCATGTGCCAGATGAGTTGAGGTCCAAGTTGGATCCAAAAGCTGAGAAGTGCATCTTTATTGGTTATTCTCTATAGCAGAAAGGGTATAGATGCTATAACCCTTCTACTCGTAAGTTTCAGTGAGCAGAGATGTCTTTGATGGGATGAGCAGCTAGTATAAACTAGTAAATGTGATTGATGATGTAGATGCACAAAATGGTAATGCTGCACGGAATTCATAGTAGCAATCACAAAATATTAGTGGACGTGTAGTGTCCTCTAGCAGTGGTTCACATACTTTGCCAAGGACAGGCAGATTGAGATTAGGAGAATCTCCTCAAAGCAATGCAGATAGTGGTATGCAGGTATCACAAAAAGGAAAAGAGAAGGTAGATCAGCCCATGTTTGATGTGAATGTAGGTCACTCTTATGTGGATGGTGAATCCAGTGGCTCAGAACAGAGCATTGATGATGAGTTGGGTATTCCTTCTGTTGTTACACTTGGAGTAAGGAAGACCAGGGATGTTTTGAGAGCACCTAGAAGTGAGCCTATTTTGCACAGGTCTACCAGAGCTAGGTATCCTGTGGATAGGCTGAAATATAATGGATTTACAGCCATTCACTATGCCTATATGGTCAAAGTGATACAGGAACCAGAACCCACTTCTTTTGAGCAAGCCATGGGAAAAGAAAAATGGGAGAAAGCCATGGATGAAGAAATGGATGCCTTGGGTGCAAATGCTACATGGGAATTGGTGCCTTTGCCTAAACCCAAGAATGCAATTGGCTACAAGTGGGTTTATAAGGTGAAGCATAATGCAGATGGTTCTGTGAGCAGATACAAGGCAAGATTAGTTATCAAGGGGTATGCACAGACATATGGCATTGATCATGAAGAAACATTCAGTTTGGTTGCAAGGATGGAAACTGTAAGAGGAATCATTGCTATGGCTGCATCAAAGGGATGGTCTTTACATCAGATGGGTGTAAAGAATGCCTTCTTGCATGGTGATTTGCAAGACGAGGTCTATATGGACCAGGCACTAGGTTATGTCGATGCTGTTCATCCTGAGTTTGTTTGCAGGTTGAAGAAAGCCTTGTATGGCTTGAAGCAAGGACCCAGAGCATGGTCTGGCAAGATAGGATAGTATCTTGTCACTATTGGCTTTCAGATTTTCAAGGCATTATGCTGCTTGTCATATATGTTGATGATTTGATCATCATAGGTGATAGTGATGAAGATATCCTTCTTGTGAAAATGCTATTGAAGCAGAAGTTTGAGATGAAGGATTTGGGAGAGATGTGTTACTTCTTGGGCATTGAGGTGAATAGATCCACAAGTGGGATATGGCTCTTGCAAAGGCAGTATGGATTGGACATGTTGTCCAAATATGGGAATATAAGCTGTAAGCCTATTTCAGTTCCTTTGGAGCAGAATGTGAAGCTGAGCGCAGATGCAGGTGAGCTTCTGGAAGACCCTACTATGTACAGACGCATAGTAGGAAGTTTGATTTATAAGACTATTACTAGGCCAGATTTGAGCTATGCTATTGGATGTGTAAGTCAGTTTATGCAGGCTCCAAGGAAACCGCATTTGAATGTGGCTAGACGCGTACTCAGGTATGTGAAGTCCACATTGCAGTATGGACTATTTTATGAGACTGGGGTTCAGATACAGTTGCACGGATACACTGATGCTGATTGGGCTGGTAGTATTTCTAATAGACGATCTACCAGTGGATATGTGTTCTCTTTTGGGAGTGCTACAGTCACTTGGAGCAGCAAGAAACAGCCTACAGTTGCCTTGTCGAGCACAGAGGCTGAGTACAGGGGTGCAGCAATGGCTGCATGTGAGGTAGCTTGGTTGCATAAGCTACTTTATGATATGCATCAATCTACAGATGGGCCAGTTGTCATTTATTATGACAACATGAGTAGTATACACTTGGCAAATAACCCAGTCTATCATGCTAGAACAAAGCACATTGAGGTGCATTATCTCAACAATAGATTGCTAAATCAAATAGGATACAAAAAGCATATATAATGTTTCTTTTCTTTGGCTAGTATGATTAGCACCATATTTAGGACATAGATTGTATGCTTATGTTTGTCCACCCAATACATGCTTAAATGATTTTTTCGATTTATTAGAATTGAATTAAATTGTAATAAAATCTACATTTATGACCAGATCATATAGATCCATTCTTAAATATCCCATTAAAATATTGTCATTTGGTTGATGCTTATAACAAAAAGGATTCTCCATGAGCTAGTCTATGATGCACTATAAGACATTTACCTTGAGGAGACATGTTGGGAGAAAAGAATGCTTGTTAATATACTTTACATGTATTTAACACAATTTCCAACAAGTATAGCATTATATGGTTGGTCACTAACTTTGAAACAATATAGAAAATGTTCAGATAGTGCAAAGTCTTGAATATATATTGAATACAGAAGATGTTCAAAGAGTCCAAAGTCTTGAATACATCTTGAGGAAAGTTCTTGGTGTCATCTTGAATACATCAATGGTGTCATTTAGCAAGCTACCAATTGACTAAATTCTTACCAAAAGGGAGTCCAATACGTTTTGTTTTTCTTTGTTCCACTTGCTAGTTGACAAGAAAGCTAAAGAGTTAGCTACAACATAGGCAATGCAACCGAAAATTTTCAAATGAGAAATGTCTGGTTTCCTACCAGTATACATCTCCTCTGGCATCATGCCATGTATTGCTGCAGTGGGAGTCTGTTCATTATATAAACTGCTGTAGCAACTGCTTCAGCCCAATAATAATCTGGTAGATCTTTTTCATTTAGCATGGCCCGAGATACCTCTCCAATATGCCTATTTTTTCTTTCTGCAATTCCATTTTGCTGTGGGGTATGACTGCATGAATATTGCTGCTTTATGCCATGCTCCTGCAGGAACCTTGCAAACTCATTTGAGAGGTACTCTCCCCCTCCATCTGACCTTAGGTATTTTATTTGCAGGCCTGTTTCTTTTTCAACCATAGCTTTAAAAGCTTTGAAGTGCCCAAACACTTCACTTTTCTTTTTCATAAAATACACCCAAAGTTTTCTACTGAAGTCATCAATAAATGTGACAAAATAGTGACATCCTCCAATAGATACAACTTTAGTAGTCCACACATCAGAGTGGATTAATTCCAATGGCTTTTTACTCTCTTGAACATGCTTAGGAAATGGTTTCCTTGCCTGTTTTCCAAATTGATAGGCTTCACACAACTTATGCATTTCTGCAACCTTGAATTTAGGCAATCCTGCAACAATATTTTGGGCCTACATTGATTTAAGTCGCTGTACATTAACATGACCAATGCATTTATGCCAGATATCAATATTTGCAACTACATCGGTCCCATGTGCAAACATTGCTGCACTCAATTCAGGCATGTACACATCCAGTGTAAACATCCTGCTCTTCTTCTTTCCTTTTGCTATCAAGTGACCATTATTTTTCATATCCTCAACAAAGCATCCATGAGGATTGAATCTGACCTGCAAGCCCTGCTCAACCATTTGACCAACAGAAACTAGGTTCTTGGTGATGTTCGGGACATGAAATACATCAGACAAGTATTTCTTTTTCCCATCCTGCATAGACAAAGGAATTTTGCCAATCTGCACAATAGGATGTGCAATATCATCACCAGTCTCCACAAATCCTAGTTTTTCCATTTTCCTTGCATCCTGCATCCATTCAGCATGACCTGTCATGTGGTTTGATGCACCTGAGTCAACATACCACACATCATTGCTTTCTTCTGCTCTTGTCACAGAATTTGTCATATGCTGTACCATAAACGAATGCTCATTTCTGTCATCACCCTGTCTACTAGAGGATGCATAATTGCCTTGCTGCAATTTTCCATTCATAATGTCATTCTACTTTTTGTAGCAGTCTTTAGCCATATGCCCTATTTTACCACAGTAGTAGCATTCAACATTGCTGTTTGCATTTTGGCCTCTCTGCCATCCACCACGACCTCTTTGGCTCCCCCTGCCTCTAGAGTTACCACGTCCTCCTGCATAGGACTGGTTTTCTTGAGTTTGCTGCATATTCTGATTTCTACCACGGCCTCCAGATCTCAGCCTCCTCTACCTCTGCCTCTACCCCTTCCAGCATTTGAGTAGAAGACAGTTTCTTTTGAAGTTCCTCCTGAAGAAGATGCACCACCATTTCTCTGCTCTTCAGAAAATAGAAGAGCAATCAACTCCTCAAAATCAGGAAATTTTTCACGGACGGCAATGGATGTTTGGAACTGTGCATAATCCTTTCCTAGATCATTCAAGGTCATAGAAACTAAATCGTCATCATCCACTGGTAACCCAATGGAAGCAAGTGCATCCGCAATTTTCTTCACCTTCATGTGGTAGTCATTGATGCTCATATTTTCTCTCTGCACATTGTGCAGCTCCTCCTTGAGCTGCATTTTCCTGGCCTGTGTATTTGTGCTGTACATTTTAGCCAAAGTATCCCATGCCACCTTTGGCGTACTTGCATCCTGAATATGCACAATCATTGAATCTGAAATACTGATAGACAGCCAGTACATAACTTTTTTGGCTCTCTCATGCCATCCTTTAAATGAGTGCATTTCCTATTGATTGGGAACATTAGGAAGAACTGGTTCTTCTTCATTTCCTGTAATGAACTCCCAGTAGCCTTTTCCCATACGAAAATTCGTCATTCAGAACTTCCATGCTTGGAATTTGTTCTTGTCAAGCTTTTCAATGACAATCTGTGAAAGAGAATCAGACGCCATTATAGAACACTGCAAAATATTTTGTCACTGCAAAAGACACAGCTTCTGCCTCACAAGGGCAAATCTGCAAACTTGACGAAAGTGGTTTTTGACCACACAGTCACTTCCTAGTGAGGATTTTGCATCAACAAGCAATAAGGATGATTCTGCAACTCCCAATATCTCTGCGCATAGGCATACGATGCAATTTCTGCGGCAACTTTTCACCGACCTGCAGAACAGTGGTCGCACAGCAAAAATAGGGCCTCTTCCTGAGTGCCTACGGAGAACTTCTGCCTCCAAAACGGGCCCCGAAATGACCTCGAATCAGAAAAATAAAGTGTATATATTGCCCTCTCCCGCAGCATATAATGCCCTCTTGCCACACCACGAAGGGCGTCTCAATCTGAGACAGTGCACTCTTGCACTTCCGGCTGTGCTACCTGCAGAGATTTGCTCCCAAACTCAAAAAAGGAAAGCAACACTAGTCCTCTTACCAGGACACTATGAACTTGGTTTGCTTTCTTGAGCTCCTTACCACGAACAAGGCTCTGATACCATGTGAGGATAGTGGGAGAGAGGGAAGGAGTCTCACTTGCAGCTTTCTCACATACACAATGGGGGAATACACACAAAGGTGGAGGCTGAAAACAGTTTTCCTCTTCTTAGTTGTGAAAGCCAAAAGAACTCTAGTACAAAGAAATAGAAGAACCCTATATGTGGGTCTCAAACCAAACTCAACTAACTAAGGTGGCATACTAACTGAGCCACGAACTAGTGTAGATAAGGATAGCTGTCATCCAGCTATTATTCATGGGCGGTGTACCAACCGCATCTGTAGCTAACAAATCGGTGACATAAATGCACAACGGTCACCCTGGCATATCGCGAGTGGAGCTCGATATCTCAACACTAATTGTAAAGCAACTATATATATAAAAACACAAACATATATATAAAAAAATTACATGCAAACCACACCAATGCTATAAATAAGACACTAAAATCCAAAGCTAGAAAGCCATAATCAAACAACTTTGAATTAATAAACCAAAGAATCAAAGCTACCAAAAAGTTATGTGTGTGTGTGTGTGTGTGTGTGTGTGTGTGTGTGTATGTACTTCTTTTCCATAAAGCTTCAAGGAGAGCTTTGAAGGCCAGTAACTAATAACTATATGACATTGAAGGAGAATACCATCACGCAGATCAAACCTCAAACCTCATGAGCAATAGACAAATCCCAGCTTTCACTTCACTTAACTTTATGCTCTTGAAATTCATTCTAAAACATCATTGCTAGCAAGTTCAAGGAATCTCAGGCCCAGCGCCCCTTCTCTCAGAGCTTCCAACAGGGCTTTTGCTCCTCTATCTCTGAGACTAAGATAACCAAAATACACTTCTGAGAGGGTTGGCTACTCCTTCAAGGAGTATGTGAGCCAGCACAATCCCAGCCCAGTCTCCAAACGGATTATTTTGGCTATAACTGATGGCACTCTGCTAGATGCCATGAACTTGAAGGGCATCACTGCTATGAACTCTATTGTTTGTGGGCATGCAAGGGAAGCAACGATAAGCGGCACAACCATTCACCAATGATGACTATCTCCTACAACAACCTCCATCTCCATCGATCGTCGATTGACTAGCACCACGACCAAGTCTTCGATCATCTCCAACAGGTAGCCACCTCAACGGATGACAATCTACCACATGGCAGATCAGCCACTAAGGCTAAGTTTATATGACCTTAGGTTTGTTGAGATATCAAGCTCTACCCCCGATATATCTCCTGGATGACTATCATTTATGTCACCGCCTATGATAGTTGTACTCGTGGTGTAGTTAGACTACCATGTATGTTTTTGGTTTGGGTTCACATATGAACCACGTATTCTAGGTTTTGACATATAGGGTATTTCCCTCTTCTATTGTATTGTTGTTGTGTGCAAAAGTGAAGAAAGGCTTCACCCTCCAACCTTGTGTCCTCTCTCTTTTGTGTGTTGTGAAGAAAGCTGCACTTGAGTCTCCTATCTCTCTCCCTCATTCTTTACATGGTATCAGAGCCTTGTTCGTGGTAAGGAGCTCAAGAAAGCAAGCCAAGTTTGTGGTGTCCTGGTAAGAGGACTAGTGTTGCTTTCCTATTTCGAGTTTGGGAGCAAATCTCTGCAGGTAGCACAGCCAGAAGTGCAGGAGTGCATTGTTTCAGATTGAGAGGCCCTTCGCGGTGTGGCGAGAGCATAGTATATGCTGCGGGAAGAGGCGAAGCCCTCGGTGACTTTATTTTTTTGATTTGAGGCCGTTTCGGGGCCTGTTTTGAAGGCGGAAGTTCTTCGCAGGCACTCAGAAAAAGACCCTGTTTTTCGCTGTGCGACCACTGCGTGGCTAGTCGGTGGAAAGGTGCCACAGAAATTGCATCGTATGCCTGTGTGCAGAGATATTGGGAGTTGCAGATTCATGCCTGTTGCCTGTTGATGCAAAATCGTCACTAGGAAGTGACTGTGTGGTGAAATACCACTTTCGTCAGTGTTGCAGATCTGCTCCTGTGAGGCTTTTTGCAGAAGTTTTGCTATTTGCCCTTGTGAGGCATTTGCTGTGTTTACAGGTTGCTGTTGCAATTCGTGATTTGTAAAATGTCTGAGAATCTGTCTACCATTGTCAGTGAGAAGCTTGACAAGAACAACTTCCAAGCATGGAAGTTCAGGATGACAAACTTCCTTATGGGAAAGGGAGTTTGGGAGTACATCAGTGGTGAAACTGCAGAACCAGTTTTGGGTGCTGCTCCCACTCCTGCTGAATTGAAGGCCTTTAAGGAATGGCATGAAAAAGCCAGAAAATGCTTGTATTGGCTATCTGTTAGCATTTCAGATTCTATGATTGTGCATATACAGGATGTAGAGACGCCTAAGGAGGCATGGGATACATTGGTGAAGCTGTATAGCACAAATACCAAAGCACGAAAGATGCAGCTAAAGCAGGAGTTGCACAATGTGCAAAGGAAAAATCTGAATATAAATGAGTATTCCTTGAAGGTGAAAGGCCTTGCAGATTCTCTTGCCTCCATTGGAGCACCTGTTGATGATGAGGACTTAGTGTCCGTGACCTTGAATGGTCTTGGGAAAGATTATGCACAGTTTCGGACATCCATTGGAGTCCGTGAAACATTTCCTGATTTTCAGGAACTTATTGCTCTCTTGCTGAGTGAAGAGCAAAGGAATGGTGGTTCAACCACCTCAACTTCTCAAGAGACTGCTTTCTACTCGAATACAGGTAGAGGCAGGGGTAGAGGAAGAGGCCGTTTTGGTGGCCGTGCAGGAAATCAGAACCAGCAGCAACAACAGGAAAACCAGTCCTATGGAGGGGGACGTGGTAGTTCTAGAGGCAGGGGGAGCCAAAGAGGCCATGGTTCATGGCAAAGGAACCAGCAAGTAAATAGCAGCACAGAATGCTATTATTATGGAAAGCCTGGACACAAGGAGAATACATGCTATAAAAAGCAGAATGACATCAAAAGTGGGAAGTTGCAGCAAAGCAACTATGCATCATCAAGTGGGCATGGTGACGACAGAAATGAGCACCTTTTTGTGATGCAGCATATGGTTAACTCCATGTCAGGAGATGCTACAGCTTGCAATGATGTTTGGTATGTTGATTCAGGTGCCTCTAACCACATGACCAGTCATGGTGAGTGGTTTCATGATGTTAGAAATTTGGATAAGCCAGGTTATGTTGAAACAGGTGATGATACTGCGCACCCAATTACGCAGGTTGGTAAAGTGCCATTGGCTATGCAGGATGGCAAAACGAAGTACTTGGCAGATGTACTTCATGTTCCAAAAATCACTAAGAACCTGGTTTCAGTTGGCCAGATGGTTGAGCAAGGTCTGTAGGTTAGATTTAATCCTGATGGATGCTTTGTTGAAGACTTGAAAAATAAGTGCCGCTTGGTTGCAAAAGGCAACAAAAATGGCAGAATGTTCACCTTGGATGTTGATATGCCTGAGGTGAAAGCCGCTATGTTTGCGCATGGGAGAGGTGTCATTGCAGATATTGAGATATGGCACAAGCGCATTGGGCACGTGAATATACAAAGGCTGAAATCTATGCAAACGAAAAACATTGTTGCAGGTTTGCCTAAATTCAGAGTTGAGGGAATGCAAAAGGTATGTGAAGCATGCCAAATGGGTAAGCAGGCCAGACATGCATTTCCCAAAAATGCTAAGGTGAGCAGAAGACCTTTGGAAGTAATCCATTCAGATGTTTGGACAACCAAAGCTGCTTCTATTGGTGGATGCCATTATTATGTGACGTTTATTGATGACTACACTAGGAAGGTGTGGATTTATTTTATGAAGCACAAAAGTGAAGTGTTCAGCCATTTCAAGGCTTTTAAGGCCATGGTTGAAAAAGAAAAAGGTGTGCATATTAAAGTGCTAAGATCTGATGGAGGGGGAGAGTACTTTTCAGAAGAATTTTGTGAATATCTAAAAGAACAGGGAATTCAAAGGAAGTACTCATGCAGGTCTACCCCTCAGCAGAATGGGGTTGCAGAGAAGAAAGGAAGAACAGGCATATTGCAGAAGTAGGATGGGCGATCCTAAATGAGAAAAACATGCCTGATTACTTTTGGGCTGAAGCAGTAGCAACTGCTATTTATATTATGAATAGAACCCCCACTGTAGCTGTCCATGGCATGACGCCTGAAGAAATGTATACAGGCCAAAAACCAGATATTTCTCACTTGAAGGTATTTGGTTGCATAGCTTATGTTCATGTTCCTGATGAGAAGAGAACAAAGCTGGATCCAAAGGCAGAAAAATGCATCTTTATTGGATATGCTCTGCACCAGAAAGGGTATCGCTGTTATAACCCTTCCACCCGCAAAATGCAAGTGAGCAGAGATGTTGTTTTTGATGAAATGAGCAGTTGGTATGCACCAACTGTTATGGTAGGAGATGCAGATGCAGGAAATGGGAATGCTGCAATAAATGCAGAGCAGCAATCTCAAGCCTTGAGTGGACCCAGAGAGTCCTCTACTAGTGGATCTAATGCATGGACAGGGAGATTGAGATCTAGTGAATCGTCACATGGCAGTCCTGATAGTGTTGTGTAGGTATCACATAAGGGAAAAGAAAAAGTGGACCATGCTCCAGTGTTTGATGTGTCTGCTGGTAGCTCTCATGTTGATGGAGAGTCAAGTGGCTCTGAAATGAGCCTTGATGAGGAACTTGGGATTCCCTCTGTTGTTACACCTGGTGCAAGGAAAAGCAGGCATGATTTAAAGACTCCTGCAACTGATCCAGTTGTATGGAGGTCCACTCGTATTAAGTATCCAGTTGATAGGCTGAGATATGATGGGTATACAGCACATCACTATGCTTATATGGTCAAGGTTCTAGAGGAGCCAGAGCCCACATGTTTTGAGGATGCAGCAGGGCATAAAAATTGGGAAGCAGCTATGGATGAAGAGATGGCTGCCTTGGATGCAAACCACACTTGGGATTTGATGCCTTTGCCTCATGATAAGAAGGCTATTGGCTGCAAGTGGGTTTACAAAGTAAAGCACAATACGGATGGGTCTGTTAGCAGGTACAAGGCAAGATTGGTTGCCAAAGGTTTTGCATAGGCATATGGAATTGACTATGAGGAAACTTTCAGCCCAGTTGCAAGGATGGCAACCGTGAGAGCAGTAATTGCTATGGCTGCTACAAAGGGATGGTCTTTGCATCAGATGGATGTGAAAAATGCCTTCTTGCATGGTGATTTGCAGGAAGAGGTTTATATGATGCAGCCAGAAGGTTATGAGGATAATTCACACCCCGATTTTGTATGCAGGTTGCGCAAAGCCTTGTATGGCTTAAAACAGGTGCCGAGGGCATGGTCAGACAAGATAGGGCAATATCTTGTCACTATTGGATTTCAGATTTCCAATTCAGATTTTTCACTTTATGTGAAAAGGACAAACAGAGGGATTGTGCTTGTAGTCATCTATGTTGATGACTTGATTATTACAGGTGATAGTGATGCAGACATTAATGAAGTGAAGCTGCTTTTG
Organism: Dipteris shenzhenensis; assembly: GCF_047967505.1. Taxonomy (NCBI): domain Eukaryota; kingdom Viridiplantae; phylum Streptophyta; class Polypodiopsida; order Gleicheniales; family Dipteridaceae; genus Dipteris; species Dipteris shenzhenensis. Next base: position 820,821 of record NC_141610.1, read on the forward strand.
AAGCAGAAATTTGAGATGAAGGATTTGGGAGAGCTGCGTTACTTCTTGGGCATTGAGGTTATTAGATCCCCGAGTGGGATATGGCTGTTGCAAAGGCAATACGGTTTGGACATGCTGTCCAAATATGGGATGACAGGCTGTAAGCCTATCTCTGTTCCATTGGAGCAGAATGTGAAGCTCAATGCAGAGACAGGTGAGCTTCTTGAAGATATTACTATGTACAGGCGCATCGTAGGTAGCTTGATTTACATGACTATAACCAGACCAGATTTGAGCTATGCTGTGGGGCTGGTGAGTCAGTTTATGCAGGCACCGAGGAAGCCACATTTGGATGCGGCTAGGCGCATACTGCGGTATGTGAAGTCCACATTGCATTATGGACTGTTTTATGAAGCTGGGTGTGCATTACAGGTACATGGATACACAGATGCTGACTGGGCTGGTAGTGTCTCAGACAGGAGATCTACTAGTGGTTTTATGTTTTCCCTTGGGAGTGGTGCCATCAGTTGGAGCAGCAAGAAGCAGCCAACAGTTGCCTTGTCGAGCACAGAGGCTGAGTACAGGGGTGCAGCAATGGCTGCATGTGAGGTAGCTTGGTTACAGAAGCTACTTGCAGATATGGGACAGTCAATTCATGCAGCAGTTGTCATTCATTGTGACAACATTAGCAGCATCATGCTTGCTAATAACCCAGTTTATCATGCTAGAACGAAGCACATTGAGGTGCATTATCACTTTGTGAGAGAGAAGGTTCTAGCTGGTGAGATTGATCTTGTCTATGTCAGCACTGAGGAGCAGGTGGCTGATATTTTTACGAAGGCATTGGGTACCGAGAAGCTTCGCAGATTTAGGAGCTTGCTTGGTGTACGTGAGATGGATTTGAGCTTGAGGGGGAGTGTTGAGATATCAAGCTCTACCCCCGATATATCTCCTGGATGACTATCATTTATGTCACCGCCTATGATAGTTGTACTCGTGGTGTAGTTAGACTACCACATATGTTTTTGGTTTGGGTTCACATATGAACCACGTATTCTAGGTTTTGACATATAGGGTATTTCCCTCTTCTATTGTATTGTTGTTGTGTGCAAAAGTGAAGAAAGGCTTCACCCTCCAACCTTGTGTCCTCTCTCTTTTGTGTGTTGTGAAGAAAGCTGCACTTGAGTCTCCTATCTCTCTCCCTCATTCTTTACAAGCCTATGGTTAGGATTTTTTGACATGTGTGAGGATTAAAAATTTACCATGGTTAAGTTTAGGGTTGGTTAATATGCCACATTACCTACAATGCCACTTAAGCACATAACTCCTTGCTAGGAACACTTTATATTCTGCATGTGAATCCCTATGCCACATCATCAATTGCCCCTCTTCTTCATAACACTTCGACAAGCCATAACTTGCAATCCAAGAAGAATTTTCACACACTCCAAAAAGGAAAAGTGATCACCTTTTTGAGCTCTACGTAGCTGTCAAGTAAGGATCATTGTTTGCAAAATTAGACACTGCCACTGAAGCAACACTAAGCTCATGGTAAGACCTTTGCAACAAATGGTAAGGCAACGTATGAATGTATAAAGCATGCCGAAAGCACAAATGCATGAGATGACCATATCACAAAACATGGCATGGCCCATTATCCTTGGTAGTGGATTCTAATGAGTAATTAAAAAGCTGCTCCTCTCCCCTTGAGCTGTTGCCCCCCCCCTTCTCCCTCTCTCAACCAGCCCCCTCTCCCTCTCTCTCCCTCCCCCTCACCCTCACTGCCTGCCCTCTCCCTGCCCTTGCTACTACTCCTCTCCCTCCCCTTCGCTAGCCCCCTCTCCCTCCTCCCTCCCTTCCTCCTCCCCGCTCTCCCTCTCCCCCCTTGCCATCCCACCCGCCCCCTCCCTCTCCCTCCTCGCCCTCCCTCTCCCCACCTGTTGCCCTCCCTCCCCTGCCCCTTCCCCCTCCCCTGCCCCCTCTCCCCCACCTGCTGCCCCCCGCCCACTCCCTCCCTCGCCCCCTTTCTCCCCCACCCTACCTCTCCTCCTCCCCTGCCCCTTCCCTCCCCTTCCCCCTCCTGTGCCCTCCCTCTCCCCCCCGCCCCCTTCTCCTCCCCCGCCCCCTTCCCCCATGCCCCCTCTTTCCCCCCCCTCCTCCCTCCCCTCCCTCGCCCCTCCCTCCCCCGCCCTTCCCCCACCCTTCCTCTAAACCCCCCTGCCCCCTCCCTTCCTAACCTGCCCCCTCCCTTCCTCTCCCTCGCCCACCTTCTCCCTCCCCGCCTTCAGACCCCTTCCTCCCTCCTAACCCGCCCCCTCCCTCCCTCCTAACCCCCCCTCTTTTCCTCTCCATCGCCTACCCTCTCCTTCCCCGTCAGCCCTCTCCCTTCTATCCTATCTCAGCTCCCCTCTACTTCTCCTCTCCGTCCCTTCCCTTCTCTCCTACCCTCTCCTTTTCTCCTCCTTTCTATGCTCGAACCAAGGTAGTAGTTTCACGGATGGAGCTTTAACAGTGTTGGAATCGGCCTTTTCACTTCGATTGGTGAATGGATCCCCATTCAGCCAATCTCCGTCCACTTCCACCGGCCGTGAGAACCATCATTTTTTCAGAAGACGAGTTGCAGCAGCTCAAGAAAGATGTGGAATTAGAGGGCTCCATATCACTTTTCGCTCGCATCTTTGGGTCACATCCTTCCAGATCATAGGTTAGAGATTGGATACTGGCAGCATTACCAAGAGATCTCGCCCCACACCTCAGGGATATTCAACTTTTGGGACGTGGATTCTTCCAAGTGAGTTTCAACTCCCACGAGTCCACAGCTTTGTTCTCAAAGCTAATCCCCTAGCTTTGGGTTTGAGGAGGATTTTTATTTTGCCCTACACCTTGGGCTTCGATTCGTCGAGGAGGACAGTCAGGTCACATCACTATTCATTAGGTTTTGTGGTCTTCCTTAGCTTTACCATCGACTTCTTACTACTATCGGAGCCACTGTCGGAGTGGTCACTGAGATTCCCCCCCTTCTTGGCATGCCTTCTTCCTTGACAGAGGCAGTCAGAGCGAACATGGTGCCTTAAGTTAGGGTCATTGTCTCTAACCCTAACATCTCAGATGACCACATCATGATTCAGCATCCAGATGGCTCTCTCTTTTGACAGAGAATTAAGATTGTAGGTAGACAGGATCAGTGCAAGATTTGCAGGACCCTTGGGCACTTTGCTAGAGATTTGCCCAAGGAAGAGAAAAAGACCCAAGAGGTCTTCTGGTGTGGCTCCTTCACATACTACCCCATCTGCACCTCCCCTACGACCTGTACCATGCGCTCCAAGATTACCAAGAGCAGCAGGGTGCCCTGCTTCATGCACCTTAGGACCACTAAGGGTAGTAGGGCACCCAAAGCCTATAAACTCCCAGTACCACGTTGGAGAGCAGTCAGAGTGGCTCCTTTACCTCAAGAGGAGACCCTTGATCTGGGTCAGACAGATGCCATCCATACTCTAGAGGTGGATGCTACTGTAGCCCTAGATACTACAGTTCCACATCAGGAGGGGCTTTAGATGCACCAGTCCCAGTCATTTTCATTTTTGATCACGAGGGGGCTACTGATACTTCTCCCCCTTAGACTGTTCATGCCACAACTGAGGGAGTGTTTGCATAGATGAGGACTACAAATCCTTCTCAGCCCAGCCATAGGCCTCCTCAGCTCCTAGCTCTAGATCTACTAATAGAGGCTTAGCAAGTCCTTCTCCTCCTTCCTCCATGAGTGCAGGTCTTCTTCGCACTCCTCGGAGAGACTTGCTTCTCAAGAACTTTTTTTCAACACTGGCTGATTCAGCAACTTTCATGGATGAGGAGGAGTTTGTGCCCTCCACCTTAGGGGTCCCGGTCATTGGGATTCTTTTTGACAGGGCCTCCCCCTTAGTAGGTGTAGGGATCCTTTCACCTATTGAGTTTCTTGCCCTCAGCAAGAGTGTTTCCGGCCCAGGGGAAGCTGGTCTTCTCTACTAGGTCGGGTAATCCTTTCCAATCCAGCATCCTCCTGTCGATGAGGATAGTCAGTTGGAACATACAGGGCCTAGGCAGAGTTCCACGTCGTTGCCATAGGCAGCTGATCTGGAATCAGCTTCATCCAAGTGTCACTGGAAGTGCTATTGATATCCTTTTTATCTAAGAACACAACTTGGATGCCAGTGATTGCTCTAAGTCTGGTAAACTACTTTCTCGTCATAATTTTTAGTCACCTATCTTGGGCACAAGGTGGGGCACTTCTATTTTAGTTTCGCAGGCGGTTTTCCCCTTGGTTGTTGGACACGAAGTCATTATTCCCTCTAGAGCTCAGTGGATTATTCTCTTGATTGGAGGGTGTAAGGTTGGTTTCCTTAACTTGTATGCCTCCAACATTAGAGGGGAATGTGTCTTTATGTGGAAGGATTTGCTCTCTTGGGCCCCCATTGTAGATTCACGGGTGATTGTAACATGGTTGAGCTACCGTTAGACAAAAAAGGGGGTAGAGAAGGAGGACTTCACTCTTTGGAGAGAGCAGCTTGGGATGCCTTCCTTTTTCACTATTGTAACAGAGATACTTGGTTGGACGATGCCTTTCTTATTCAGCCATAGTCCCTCCTGTTCTCTTGGTCGAATAGGAGGCAGCAGATGCCTATTCATGCACGTATTGATAGATTATATGTAGATGATTGGGCACTTGATAGAGGTGGATCGGTATGCATTGCTGTTGGGGTTTCCACTTCAGACCACTTTCCTGTTGTGCTAGCTATCTCAAACTTATAGAGGATTGGGTAAACATAGATGATATGCCACTCAATTGCTCCACTTGGGCAGGTACTTTTATGACAGGTGGTGTTCCACTTCAGGTTTTGGCCTTTCGAGATGCACAGGAGGATGCTTTAGTTTTTACTGTGCAGGATGGTGGCAGATTGCTCAGATCCACAGAGGACATCTTTCTCGAGTCTACATTTTAGCCTATCAGGGTTGTAGGTATTTTGGTGTAGGGGTAGGTATTTTGGTGTAGGGATTAGATTCAGAGTGGTTCCTCAACCCAGACCCCCGGCTACTGTCCACCGGGTCTTGGAGGCTTTGGCTCTACAGGGGAGTTCCCATTAGGTATTTGCAGTGGGACCCTGGAGAGTGGGAGTGGATTGACACAGAGCATCAAGAGAAGAGCATCCCCTTCTTCCGTTACATGGTCACTAATGCCAGGAGATTTCAGCTCAGTAGTAGAGGTTGGAGACCTTCCAGAATTATTCCTCATTGGAAGGCATTTGATATCACTGCGGATCTGCAACTGGAAATCCCATAGGAATAGAAAGATCACTCTCTTCTTTTGGATTTCTATCCATGGTGGGATTGCAGTGAACCTTTGGAGATTCAGGTTCGGAGTCGACCATACTTGCCCTCGTTGCCTCTTTGCTTTGGAGACTATTCAACATTGTTTATGGGATTGCAGACATGCGAGGATGATTTGGATGGGGGTAGCCAGGATTTTTAGTCACTTTGCCCACTCCGCATTCTTTATGACATGGGGCTTAGTGGCTTGGCTTTCTATTACAGGGCCTCAGATATTCTATGAGAGACTTGACTCCTCTCGGGCCATTTTGGTTCGACGTCATCAGATTGAGTCCTGTTCATTGGATGTGGTACCATACCTTCCTTTTATAGATGTACATGCCTCTGTGGATACTTCTTGGGAGATTTTAGCAAGCATAGCATCTTGGCATATTTGGAGAGCTAGATGCATAGAGGCTATGGAGGGTACTCAGGTTCATCCCTCGCACACTTTGGCTAGTATCTGGATTGTATCTGGATAGACACCATACATACTTTGATGGTCGTATGGATGAGTATGCAGGGAGAATCTCGTGCAGCCTCAGCTAGGAGGGCTTCTTTCTTCAGGGAATGGAATGATTCTCCTTTCTTCTTTGAGACTCCTAAAGGGTTGAGGTGGCACTTTCAGCCTCAGCCTTGGTGGTTTTCCACCTCACTTTGAAGGGGTTTTATTTATCCTCATGATTTCATATGTATTCTGCTTTGAGCTTACTCTCGCGGGTTTTTTCCCCTACTTAATAGAAGTCTATTTCTAGAAAAAAACAAAAAAACAAAACATGGCATGGAGGATAGGTGCACCACTTTGCATGCAAGTAAATACCACCTAGGTTGAGGTTCACACAAATTATTGTGCCCATCCAATATGATTTTCATGGTGGTCGATTTTTGCATTAAACACCCTTTTTTCCTTAGTGTGATGCACATCCATCAAAAACACACTCCTAGGTGTGTTATCTGAACAAATGCATGTTGACAATCCATTTGGTAGCATAGCCTTCTTGTCTACCTCCTTCCACTTTATCACATTCTTTCTAAATTCCATAGCCTCATCTCCTTCCATCAACTGGCTTAGGTTCTTTTCCACTTCTTGCCTACCTATCATCCCATCACCTCCCCTCTCGACATGTAGACCCACCTTCCATCCATCCACCATGCACCTTTTATGGTCACCCCTCTTATGGTCTCCGACATCAAATCCCACTCACAAATACCTCCAACATCGAATTCCATTCAACATGCAAATCAAAAATCCCCCCATTGCTTCATGGGTTAGCACCCATGGCTATAGTGCACATGACATGATATATAATCCTTTACTCTCATTGAGAAGCAAGGCTAACTTATAAAAAAGGAGCATACGTAAGCCAGGAAAATGCAGCTCAAGTAGGAGTTGCATAATGTGCAGAGAGAAAATATGAGCATCAATGACTACCACATGAAGGTGAAGAAGATTGCAGATGCACTTGTTTCCATTAGGGCACCAGTGGAAGATGATGATTTAGTTTCTGTGACCTTGAATGGTCTAGGAAAGGATTATGCATAGTTTCGGACATCCATTGCCATCCATGAGAATTTTCCTGATTTGGGGAGTTGATTGCTCTTCTCATTTCTGAAGAGCAGAGAAATGGTGGTGCATCTTCTTCAGGAGGAACTTCAAAAGAAGTTGTCTTCTACTCAAATGCTGGAAGAGGTAGAGGCAGAGGTAGAGCAGGCCAATCTGGAGTCCATGAGAGAAATCAGAATATGTAGCAAATTCAAGAAAACTAGTCCTATGGAGGAGGACATGGTAACCCTAGAGGCAAGGGGAGCCAAAGAGGTCATGGTGGATGGCAGAGAGGCCAAAATGCAAACAGCAATGTTGAATGCTACTACTCTGGTATAATGGGTCATATGGCTAAAGACTGCTACAACAAGCAGAATGACATCATGAATGGAAAATTACAGCAAGGAAATTATGCATCCTCTAGTAGACAGGGTGATGACAGAAATGAGGATTTGTTTATGGTGCAGCACATGACCAATTCTGTGAGAAGTGTAGAAGAAAGCAATGATGTGTGGTATGCTGACTCAGGTGCATCAAACCACATGACAAGTCATGCAGAACGGATGCAGGATGCAAGGAAAATGGAAAGACTAGGATTTGTGGAGATTGGTGATGATATTGCACATCCTATTGTGCAGATTGGTAAAATTCCTTTGTCTATGCAGGATGGGAAAAAGAAATACCTGTCTGATGTATTTCATGTCTCGAATATCACCAAGAACCTGGTTTTTGTTGGTCAAATGGTTGAGCAAGGCTTGCAGGTCAGATTTAATCCTCATGGATGCCTTGTTGAGGATATGAAAAATAAAGGTTGCTTGATAGCAAAAGGGAAGAAGAAGGGCAGGATGTTTACGTTGGATGCAGACATGCCTGAATTGAGTGCAACAATGTTTGCACATGGGACCAGTGTAGTTGCAGATATTCATATTTGGCATAAACGCATTGGTCATGTTAATGTACAGTGACTTAAATTAATCCAGGCCCAAAATATTGTTGCAGGATTGCCTAAGTTCAAGGTTGCAAAAATGCATAAGGTATGTGAAGCCTGTCAATTTGGAAAACAGGCAAGGAAACCATTTCCTAGACATGTTCAAGAGAGTAAGAGGCCATTGGAATTAATCGACTCTAGAGTGTGGACTACTAAAGCTGCATCTATTGGAGGCTGTCATTATTTTGTCACTTTTATTGATGACTACAGCAGAAAAGTTTGGGTGTATTTTATGAAAAAGAAAAGTGAAGTGTTTGGGAATTTCAAAGCTTTTAAAGCTATGGTTGAAACAGGCTTGCAAATAAAATGTCTAAGGTCAGATGGAGGGGGAGAGTACCTCTCAAATGAGTTTGCAAGGTTCCTGCGGGAGCATGGGATAAAGCAACAATATTCATGCAGTCATACCCCACAGCAAAATGGACTTGCAGAAAGGAAAAACAAGCATATTGGAGAGGTATCTCGTGCCATGCTCAATGAAAAAGTCCTGTGAGATTATTATTAGGCTGAAGCAGTTGCTATAGCAGTCTACATAATGAACATGACTCCCACTATAGCAATACATGGCATGACACCAGAGGAGAGGTAAGAAAGCAAACCAAGTTTGCAGTGTCTTGGTAAGAGGATCAGTGTTGCTTTCCTTTTTTGAGTTTTGGAGCAAATCTCTCCAGGTAGCACAGCCGAAAAGTGCAAGAGTGCATTGTCTCAGATTGAGACACCCTTCACGATATAGTGAGAGGGTAGTATATGCTGCAGGAAAGGGCAAAGCTATTCAAGGCCACTTCGAGGCCCGTTTTGGTGGCGGAAGTTTTTTGTAGGCACTCAGAAAGGTGCCCTATTTCTGCTATGCGACCATTCTTATTGCCTGTTGATGCAAAATCGTCACTAGGAAGTGACTATGTGATCAAATACCACTTTCATCAGTTTTGCAAATTTGCCCTTGTGAGGCAAAAGTTGTGTTTTTTGCAGTGACAGAATATTTTTGCAGTGTTCTGTAATGGCGTCTAATGCTCTTTCATAGATAGTCACTAAAAATCTTGACAAGAACAACTTCCCAGCATGGAAGTTTAGAATGACAAATTTCCTTAAGGGAAAAGGCTATTGGGAGTTCATTACTGGAGCTGAACAAGAACCAGTTATTCCTAATGTTCCCAATCAACAGGAGTTGCAGGCATTAAAAGGCTGGCATGAGAGAGCCAGGAAAGTTATGTACTATCTGTCTATCAGTATTTTAGATTCTATGATTGTGCATATTCAAGATGCAAGCACGCCGAGGGAGGTGTGAGATACTTTGACAAAAATGTATAGCACAAATACGCAAGCCAGGAAAATGCAGCTCAAGTAGGAGTTGCATAATGTGTAGAGAGAAAATATGAGCATCAATGACTACCACATGAAGGTGAAGAAGATTACAGATGCACTTGCTTCCATTGGGTCACTAGTGGAAGATGATGATTTAGTTTCTGTGACCTTGAATGGTCTAGGAAAGGATTATGCATAGTTCCGAACATCTATTGCCGTCCGTGAGAATTTTCCTAATTTTGGGGAGTTGATTGCTCTTCTAATTTCTAAAGAGCAGAGAAATGGTGGTGCATCTTCTTCAGGAGGAACTTCAAAAGAAGCTGTCTTCCACTCAAATGCTGGAAGAGGTAGAGGCAGAGGTAGAGCAGGCCGACCGTGGCAGAAATCAAAATATGTAGCAAATTCAAGAAAACCAGTCCTATGGAGGAGGATGTGGTAACCTTAGAGGCAAGGGGAGCAAAGAGGTCATGGTGGATGGTAGAGAGGCCAAAATCCAAACAGCAATGTTGAATGATACTACTGTGATATAATGGGTCATATGGCTAAAGACTGCTACAAAAAGCAAAATGACATCATGAATGGAAAATTTCAGCAAGGCAATTATGCATCCTCTAGTAGATAGGGTGATGACAGAAATGAGCATTTGTTTATGGTGCAACACATGACCAATTATGTGAGAAGTGCAGAAGAAAGCAATGATGTGTGGTATGTTGAATCAAGTGCGTCAAACCACATGAAAGGTCATGCAAAATGGATGCAGGATGCAAGGAAAATGGAAAGACCAGGATTTGTGGAGATTGGTGATGATATTGCACATCCTATTGTGTAGATTGGTAAAATTCCTTTGTCTATGCAGGATGGGAAAAAGAAATACCTGTCTGATGTATTTCATGTCCCGAATATCACCAAGAACCTGGTTTCTATTGGTCAAATGGTTGAGCAAGGCTTGTAGGTCAGATTTCATCCTCATGGATTCCTTGTTGAGGATATGAAAAATAAAGGTCGCTTGATAGCAAAAGGGAAGAAGAAGGGAAGGATGTTTACGTTGGATGCGGACATGCCTGAATTGAGTGCAACAATGTTTGCACATGGGACTGGTGTAGTTACAGATATTGATATCTCGTATAAACACATTGGTCATGTTAATGTACAACGACTTAAATTAATGCAGGCCCAAAATATTGTTGCAGGATTGCCTAAGTTCAAGGTTGTAGAAATGCATAAGGTATGTGAAGCCTGTCAATTTGGAAAATAGGCAAGGAAACCATTTCCTAGACATGTTCAAGAGAGTAAGAGGCCATTGGAATTATTCCACTTTGATGTGTGGACTACTAAAGCTGCATCTATTGGAGGCTGTCATTATTTTGTCACTTTTATTGATGACCAACAAAAAGTTTGGGTGTATTTTATGAAAAAGAAAAGTGAAGTGTTTGGGCATTTCAAAGCTTTTAAAGCTATGGTTGAAAAAGAAATAGGCTTGCAAATAAAATGCCTAAGGTCAGATGGAGGGGGAGAGTACCTCTTAAATGAGTTTGCAAGGTTCCTGCGGGAGCATGGGATAAAGCAGCAATATTCATGCAGTCATACCCCACAGCAAAATGGACTTGCAGAAAGGGAAAACAAGCATATTGGAAAGGTATCTTGTGCCATGCTCCACGAGAAAGACCTGCCATATTATTATTGGGCTAAAGCAGTTGCTACAGCAGTCTACATAATGAACATGACTCCCACTACAACAATACATGGCATGACACTAGAGGAGAGGTAAGAAAGCAAACCATGTCTGTAGTGTCTTGGTAAGAGGATCAGTGTTGCTTTTATTTTTGGAGTTTGGGAGCAAATCTCTACAGGTAGCATAGCCAGAAAGTGCAAGAGTGCACTGGGACGCCCTTCGCAGTGTGGCGAGAGGGTCGTATATGTTGTGGGAAAGGGCAAACAAGTGGTTGAAGGAGGCCTTAATACATTGGCACCAAAAGCATCATTTGCTAATCTTGTCAAAATAGAAAGTGAGGATACAGGGTCAGTCTCCCAATCAAAGTTCACCACATGAAGGGTGACCTTTGCTCCAGAACCGATGATTAGTGTAATCACCTGTTTTCAATCAACCTCAAAAGGGTTAAAGGTAGAAACATCTCATTTGATTGATGAACCTAAGAAGATAAGTGTGGGGGAGAGTGGGGCACATAACATTGAAGTACAGGAGTTAGATCTCTAGGGCATTCATTAGACCATCCTGTGATGCAAATTCTGTTACAAAGTCCACCTATCCAAATTGGGGTAGCACCTTTTCTGGAGAGGCTAGTAGTTAGGGAAAGAGAGAAAGAAGAGGAAACAGGACAAACTAAAGGGGTTAACACATTTGATTTATGGTCCGAGTTAAAAAGGATCCCTTTACAGATTAACTTGAGACAATTATTAGATACCTCACCTAGCTATAGGCAACAACTTTACCAAAAGTTAATCTCAGGAGAAGAGTGCAACGAGTAAGAGTGGGGGGGGAAAGAATAAAATCATAAGGGATAAGTATGAGAGAAGCAAGAATAGTGGATCTTTTCTTAGACCCAGGTGCTCCTATTCTTGATGTGACCATAGGCAACTTATGTGTAGTAGGAGTACAATTAGATGGGGGTGCTAGATGGGGGTGCAGCGGTGAATTTAATCACAGAGCAAATGGAGAGGTTTGGTTTAAAGGGAATTAAGACCACAAACATAGTTCTTCGATTAGCAGATAATGTAAGGTCAAACCAGTGGGAGTCCTATGTGATGTGAACATTATGATTGCAAGACTGGATTTTAAGACAATATTTTTCATGGTTTCGGTCCACATCTTACACTTCATCCTATCCGATGTTACTAGGAAGACCATGGCTATTACAAGCACGATGTGATCAAAGTTGGCATAAAGGGATGATTACTCTTGGCCCTAAGGATGATCATGTGAAGATTAGAGTGGTACCAAAGGAGTGGCTCAAAGAGGCCAACCGGATGACATTTTTTATTATACAGATGATGTTTTTAAGGAAGAAATGTCAAGTGCAAGTGAGGATGAGAGATCCGAATGTGAACAACCTTTTCTCACGATCGATTAGAGCTATGCACCAACACATGTCACCTATGGGAGATTCAATGGCAGTGAATGTAATGCATCAAAATAATTGGGCTATATTGAGTGGGTTGGGAAAGTATAATGTACAATACTCCTCAAGGAATGATTCTGATAGTGACATCACTGATTGGATGTCTACATCTGTAGAATGGACCCCTGATTGTTCCATGGTGGAAATAGTGAAGGCAAGTACGCAAGTTGAGAAGGATGGTATGAGCTTAAAGAACAACCAGATCCCTATTTGCTCTAGTAGGAAGTCTGCAAGTGGTGGCCATTTTCATGAGAGTGGGCATAGGGAGAGATTAGGTCCTCACATATGCATTGTCTCCACCTCTATGTTCATGCTATTCATCCTAAGTTTGTTTGCAGGTTGAAGAAAGCCTTGTATGGCTTGAAGCAAGCACCCAGAGCATGGTTTGACAAGATAGGACAGTATCTTGTCACTATTGGCTTTTAGATTTCCAAGACAAATTTCTCACTTTATGTGAGAAAAATAGAGAAAGGTATTATGCTGCTTGTCATTTGTGTTGATGATTTGATCATCACAGGTGATAGTGATGAAGATATTCTTCATGTGAAAATGCTATTGAAGCAGAAGTTTGAGATGAAGGATTTGGGAGAGCTGCATTACTTCTTGGGCATTGAGGTGATTAGATCCACAAGTGGGATATGGCTCTTGCAGAGGCAGTATGGATTGGACATGCTATCTAAATATGGGATGATAGGCTGTAAGCCTATTTTAGTTCCTTTGGAGCAGAATGTGAAGTTGAGCACAAATGTAGGTGAGCTTCTCGAAGACCCTACTATGTACAAACGCATAGTAGGAAGTTTGATTTTTATGACTATTACCAGGCCAGATTTGAGCTATGCTGTTGGGTCGGTAAGTCAGTTTATGCAGGCTCCAAGGAAATCACATTTGGATGCGGCTAGACACATACTGAGGTATGTGAAGTCCACATTGCAATATGGACTATTTTATGAGACTGGGGTTCATATACAGTTGCATGGATACACTCATGTTGATTGGGCTGGTAGTATTTCTGATAGACGATCTACCACTGGATATATGTTCTCTTTTGGGAGTGCTATAGTCACTTGGAGAAGCAAGAAACAACCTACAGTTGCCTTGTCGAGCACAGAGGCTGAGTACAGGGGTACAGCAATGGTTGCATGTGAGGCAGCTTGGTTGCATAAGCTACTTTATGATATGCATAAACGGGCCAGTTGTCATTTATTATGACAACATGAACAGTATACACTTGGCAAATAACCTAGTCTATCATGCTAGAACAAAGCACATTGAGGTGCATTATCACTATGTACAGGAGAAGGTTCTAGTAGGTTTTATTGATCTAGTTTATGTTAGCACAGAGGATCAAGTAGCTGACATATTCACAAAGGCATTGGGCGTAGAGAAGCTGCATAAGTTCAGAGACCTGCTTGGTGTGTAAGAATTGGGATTGAGCTCGAGGGGGAGTGCTGAGATATCGAACTCCACTCGTGATATGCTAGGGTGACCGTTGTGCATTTATGTCACCGACTTGTTAGCTGTAGATGCGGTTGGTACACCGCCCATGAATAATAGCTGGATGACAGCTATCTTTATGTACTCTAGTTAGTGGCTCAGTTAGTATGCCACCTAGGTTAGCTGAGTTTGGTTTGAGACCCACATATAGGGTTCACCTATTCCTTTTGTACTAAGAGAGTTCTTTTGGCTTTCACAACTAAGAAGAGGAAAACTGTTTTCAGCCTCCACCTTTGTGTGTATTGCCCCATTGTGTATGTGAGAAAGCTGCAAGTGAGACTCCTTACTTCTCTCCCAGTCTCTTCATAGTATCTAGGTCAAGGAGCTTATCGAGTAAGAAAAATGAATCCCATCAGAGCTGCATTGCTCGAAACATTGCAATTCAACACATCCATAAATGGGAGCCCCAACTGATGCCCTACTACATCAACACGCAAGCCATCCCTGAGAATAATGAAGACTTAGGAGCCCCAAGTCTTCAATAGTTAGCACTTAATTGTTACACACACACTCACTGGCACATGCACGTTTTTGCACATATAGGTAGACCTAACCAATTTCCATGAAATTCCATCTAGGGATGATTGATTCTTAGTTGCCATATGAAATCCCACAAATAATCATATAGTTAGTCCCTACCTAGTCGAGAGATCATGGGCGTTCACATGATTTTGCATAGGCACATTATAGATTTCATCAATAATAGTATCACACACTTTCATTCCATACTCTCAAAGCATGCAATGAATTCACAATAAAGACAAGAAGTTATGCCAAATCTCAAGATGATTCGACAAAAGAGTCTGTAGTCGTAGCCATGAGACCTCTGCCAAACATCACAGCTGCCGCCTCATGCACAAATATCACACTTTCATACAAACTAATCTACAAGTTCAATGTTTTGGATGCAATCCCATCCAACATGAATGCAGGATAGCAAGAAATGCCAGCCTCAACAACAAGACCCCCACCAAACCTCTTCCCAAGAAGATTCGACGATAGAGTCTGTAGCCTTAGCAACGAGATCCCCTCCAAAATTGATAGCCATTTACCTCTTCTCTAGTGGATATAATGTTCCTAGTTATAGACCAAAAATTGCATAAGTTTATAGCAGGAGAGACTGGCATGCCATAAGTTCAACAACCACTAAGTTACACGCATGACATCTTAACTCTAAAATCAAAATAAGCCATAACTCAAGGATGGGTAGTAAAATGGATTTGGGAGCATGTTGTCTCTATGCCAACATGGACTTAGGTAGTGCAAAATGTATGTGTAAAGTATTGAAAAAGCTCCCATACTTGCATAAGGCTAGGAATAAACCCTCTTAGGAATCCAACTTGCATGTTCTACATGCAAGTTTGACATATGATTCCTACATGTAGTTTCTACATGTGATTCCTACATGCAGTTTCTACATGAATGTTCTGCATGGAAGTCTTACATGCAGTTTCTACATACATGTTCTACATGAAAGTCCTACATGCATATTCTACATGTAAGTCCCACATGCATGTTCTACATGCAAGTCCTATATGCAGTTCCTACTGTGAAGATAGTGGGAGAGAGGGAAGGAGTCTCACTTGCGGCTTTCTCACATACACAATGGGGGAATACACACAAAGGTGGAGGCTGAAAACAGTTTTCCTCTTCTTAGTTGTGAAAGCCAAAAAGAACTCTAGTACAAAGAAATAGAAGAACCCTATATGTGGGTCTCAAACCAAACTCAGCTAACTAAGGTGGCATACTAATTGAGCCATGAACTAGAGTAGATAAGGATAGCTGTCATCCAGCTATTATTCATGGGCGGTGTACCAACCGCATCTGCAGCTAACAAGTCGGTGACATAAATGCACAACGGTCACCCTGGCATATCACGAGTGGAGCTCGATATCTCAACACTCCCCTCAAGCTTAATCCCAATTCCTGCACACCAAGCAGGTCTCTAAACTTGCACAGCTTCTTTGTGCCCAATGCCTTCGTGAATATGTCAGGTACCTGATCCTCTGTGCTGACATAAACTAGATCAATAAGGCCTAGTAAAACCTTCTCCTGCACATAGTGATAATGCACCTCAATGTGCTTTGTTCTAGCATGATAGACTGGGTTATTTGCCAAGTGTATACTGCTCATGTTGTCAGAATAAATGACAACTGGCCCATCTGTAGACTGATGCATATCATATAGTAGCTCATACAACCAAGCTACCTCACATGCAGCCATTGCTGTACCCCTGTACTCAGCCTCTGTGCTCGACAAGGCAACTGTAGGCTGTTTCTTGCTGCTCCAAGTGACTGCAGCACTCCCAAAAGAGAACACATATCCACTGGTAGATCGTCTATCAGAAATACTACTAGCCCAATCAGCATCAGTGTATCCATGCACCTGTATCTGAACCCTAGCCTCATAAAATAGTCCATACTACAATGTGGACTTCACATACCTGAGTATGCGTCTAGATGCATCCAAATGTAGTTTCCTTGGAGCCTGCATAAACTAACTTACCAATCCAACATCATAGCTCAAATCTGGCCCGGTAATAGTCATATAAATCAAACTTCCTACTATGCATCTGTACATAGTAGGGTCTTCTAGAAGCTCACCTGCATCTATGCTCAGCTTCACATTTTGCTCCAAAGGAACTGAAATAGGCTTACAGCCTGTCATCGCATATTTGGATAGCATGTCCAATCCATACTGTCTCTACAAGAGCTGTATCCCACTTGGCGATCTAATCACCTCAATGCCCAAGAAATAACACAGCTCTCCCAAATCCTTCATCTCAAACTTCTGCTTCAATAGCATTTTCACATGAAGGATATCTTTATCACTATCACCTGTGATGATCAAATCATCAACATAAATGACAAGCAGCATAATACCTTTCTCTGTTTTTCTCGCATAAAGTGAGAAATCTACCTTGGAAATCTGAAAGCCAATAGTGACAAGATACTGTCCTATCTTGTCAGACCATGCTCTAGGTGCTTGCTTCAAGACATAAAAGGCTTTCTTCAACCTGCAAACAAACTCAGGATGAACAGCATGAACATAACTTGGTGGCTACTCCATAAAGACCTCTTCTTGCAAATCACCATGCAAGAAGGCATTCTTTACATCCATCTGATGTAAAGACCATCCCTTTGATGCAGCCATAGCAATGAGTGCTCTTACGGTTGCCATCCTTGCAACCGGACTGAATGTTTCTTCATAATCAATGCCATATGTCTGTGCATACCCCTTGACAACTAATCTTGCCTTGTATCTGTTCACAGAACCATCTGCATTGTGCTTCACCTTATAAACCCACTTACAGCCAATTACATTCTTGTCTTTAGGCAAAGGCACCTATTCCCATGTAGCATTTGCTTCCAAGGCATCCATTTCTTCATCCATGGCTTTCTCCCATTTTTCTTTTCCCATGGCTTGCTCAAAAGAAGTGGGTTCTGGTTCCTGTATCACTTTGACCATATAGGCATAGTGAATGGCTGCAAATCCATCATATTTCAGCCTATCCACAGGATACCTAGCTCTGGTAGACCTACGCAAAATAGGCTCACTTCCAGGTGTTCTCAAAACATCCCTGGTCTTCCTTACTCAAGGTGTAAAGATAGAAGGAATACCTAACTCATCATCAATGCTCTGTTCTGAGCCACTGGTTTCACCATCCACATAAGAGTGACCTGCATTCACATCAAACATGGGCTGATCTACCTTCTCTTTTCCTTTTCGTGATACCTGCATACCACTATCTGCATTGCTTTGAGGAGATTCTCCTAATCTCAGTCTACCTGTCCATGGCGAAGTATGTGAACCACTGCTAGAGGACACTACAGGTCCACTAATATTTTGTGATTGCTGCTGTGAATTCTATGCAGCATTACCATTTTGTGCATCTACATCATCAATCACATTTACTGGTGTATACCAGCTGCTCATCTCATTAAAAAAAATATCTCTACTCACTGTAAACTTACGAGTAGAAGGGTTATAGCATCTATACCCTTTCTGTTGCAGAGAATAACCAATAAAGATGTACTTCTCAGCTTTTGGATCCAACTTGGACCTCAACTCATCTGGCACATGAACATAGGCAATGCAACCAAAAATTTTCAAATGAGAAATATCTGGTTTCCTACCAGTATACATCTCCTCTGGCGTCATGCCATGTATTGCTGTAGTGGGAGTCCTATTCATTATGTAAACCACTGTAGCAACTGCTTCAGTCCTAATCTGGTAGGTCTTTTTCATTTAGCATGGCCCGCGATACCTCTCCAATATGCCTATTTTTCCTTTCTTCAAGTCCATTTTGTTGTGGGGTATGACTGCGTGAATATTGCTGCTTTATGCCATGCTCCTGTAGGAACCTTGCAAACTCATTTGAGAGGTACTCTCCCCCTCCATCTGACCTTAGGCATTTTATGTGCAGGCCTGTTTCTTTTTCAACCATATCTTTAAAAGCTTTGAAATTCCCAAACACTTCACTTTTCTTTTTCATAAAATACACCCAAACTTTTCTGCTATAGCCATCAATAAAAGTGACAAAATAGTGACAGCCTCCAATAGATGCAGCTTTCGTGGTCCACACATCAGAGTGGATTAATTCCAATGGCTTCTTACTCTCTTGAACATGCCTAGGAAATGGTTTCCTTGCCTGTTTTCCAAATTGACAGGCTTCACATATGTTATGCATTTCTGCAACGTTGAATTTAGGCAATCCTGCAACAATATTTTGGGCCTGCATTGATTTAAGTCATTGTACATTAACATGACCAATGCGTTTATGCCAGATATCAATATCTACAACTACACCGGTCCCATGTGCATCCAACGTAAACATCCTGCCCTTCTTCTTTCCTTTTGCTATCAAGCGACCGTTATTTTTCATATCCTCAACAAAGCATCCATGAGGATTAAATCTGACCTGCAAGCCCTGCTCAACCATTTGACCAACAGAAACTAGGTTCTTGGTGATATTCGGGACATGAAATACATCAGACATGTCTTTCTTTTTCCCATCCTACATAGACAAAGGAATTTTACCAATCTGCACAATAGGATGTGTAGTATCATCACCAGTCTCCACAAATCCTGGTCTATATCCATTTTCCTTGCATCCTGCATCCATTCTGCATGACCTGTCATGTGGTTTGACGCACCTGAGTCAACATACCACACATCATTTCTTTCTTCTGCACTTGTCACAGAATTGGTCATGTGCTACACCATAAATGGATGCTCATTTTTGTCATCACCCTGTCTACTAGAAGATGCATAATTGCCTTGCTGCAATTTTCCATTCATAATGTCATTCTGCTTTCTGTAGCAGTCTTTAGCCATATGACCCATTTTACCATAGTAGTAGCATTCAACATTGCTGTTTGCATTTTGGCCTCTCTGCCATCCACCACGACCTCTTTGGCTCCCCTTGCCTCTAGAGTTACCACGTCCTCCTCCAAAGGACTAGTTTTCTTGAGTTTGCTGCATATTCTGATTTCTACCACGGCCTCCAGATCGGCCTCCTCTACCTCTGCCCCTACCTCTTCCAGCATTTGAGTAGAAGGATAGTTTCTTTTGAAGTTCCTCCTGAAGAAGATGCACCACCATTTCTCTGCTCTTCAGAAATTAGAGGAGCAAACAACTCCTCAAAATGAGAAAATTTTTCACGGATGGCAATGGATGTCCAGAACTGTGCATAATCCTTTCCTAGACCATTCAAGGTCACAGAAACTAGATCATCATCTTCCACTGGTGAACCAATGGAAGCAAGTGCATCTCCAATTTTCTTCAACTTCATGTGGTAGTTATTGATGCTCATATTTTCTCTCTGCACATTGTGCAACTCCTGCTTGAGCTGCATTTTCCTGGCTTGCGTATTTGTGCTGTACATTTTTGCCAAAGTATCCCATGCCTCTTTTAGCATACTTGCATCCTGAATATGCACAATCATAGAATCCAAAATATTGATAGACAGCCAATACATAACTTTTCTGGCTCTCTCATGCCATCCTTTAAATGCCTGCATTTCCTGTTGATTGGGAACATTAGGAAGAACTGGTTCTTCTTCATTTCCTATAATGAACTCCCAATAGCCTTTTCCCATAAGGAAGTTTGTCATTCTAAACTTCCATGCTTGGAAGTTGTTCTTGTCAAGCTTTTCAGTCACAATCTGTGAAAGAGAATCAGATGCCATTATAGAACACTGCAAAAAATTATGTCACTACAAAAAACACAGCTTCTGCCTCACACAGGCAAATCTGCAATACTGACAAAAGTGGTATTTGACCACATAGTCACTTCCTAGTGACGATTTTGCATGAACAGGCAATAAGGATGATTCTGTAACTCCCAATATCTCTACGCACAGGCATACGATGCAATTTCTGCAACAACTTTTCACCAACCTGCAGAGCAGTGGTCGCACAGCAAAAACAGGGCCTTTTTCTGAGTGCCTGTGAAGAATTCCGCCTTCAAAACGGGCCCCAAAATGGCCTCGAATTAGAAAAATAAAGTCAGCAAGGGCTTCGCCTACTCCCGTAGCATATACTGCCCTCTCGCCACACCACGAAGGGCATCTCAATCTGAGACAGTGCACTCTTGCACTTCCGGCTGTGCTACCTGTAGAGATTTGCTCCCAAACTCGAAAAAGGAAAGCAACACTGGTCCTCTCACCAGTGTTGAGATATCGAGCTCCACTCGCGATATGCCAGGGTGACCGTTGTGTATTTATGTCACCGACTTGTTAGCTGGAGATGCGGTTGGTACACCACCCACGAATAATAGCTGGATGACAGCTATCCTTATCTACACTAGTTCATGGCTTAGTTAGTATGCCACCTTAGTTAGTTGAGTTTGGTTTGAGACCCACATATAGGGTTCTTCTATTTCTTTGTACTTGAGTTCTTTTGGCTTTCACAACTAAGAAGAGGAAAACTGTTTTCAGCCTCCACCTTTGTGTGTATTCCCCCATTGTACTTGTGAGAAAGCCTCAAGTGAGACTCCTTCCCTCTCTCCCACTATCTTCACATGGTATCAGAGCCTTGTTCGTGGTAAGGAGCTCAAGAAAGCAAACCAAGTTCACAGTGTCCTGGTAAGAGGACAAGTGTTGCTTTTCTTTTTCGAGTTTGGGAGCAAATCTCTGCAGGGAGCACAGCCGGAAGTGCAAGAGTGCACTGTCTCAGATTGAGACGCTCTTCGCGGTGTGACTTTATTTTTTTGATTCGAGGTCATTTCGGGGCCCGTTTTGGAGGCGGAAGTTCTCCGCAGGCACTCAAGAAGAGGCCCTGTTTTTGCTGTGCGACCACTGTTCTGCAGGTCGGTGAAAAGTTGCCGCAGAAATTGCATCGTATGCCTGTGTGCAGAGATATTGGGAGTTGCAGATTTATGCTTGTTGCCTGTTGATGCAAAATCATCACTAGGAAGTGACTGTGTGGTGAAATACCACTTTCGTCAGTTTTGCAGATCTGCCCGCGTGAGGTAAAAGCTGTGTTTTTTGCAGTGACAGAATATTTTGCAGTGTTTTGTAATGGCATCTGACTCTCTTTCACAGATTGTCACTGAAAAGCTTGACAAGAACAACTTCCAGGCATGGAAGTTTAAAATGACGAATTTCTTGATGGGAAAAGGCTATTGGGAGTTCATTACACGAAATGAAGAAGAACCTGTTCTTCCTAATGTTCCCAATCAACAGGAAATGCAGGCATTCAAAGGATGGCATGAGAGAGCTAGGAAAGTTATGTACTGGGTGTCTATCAGTATTTCGGACTCCATGATTGTGCATATTCAGAATGCAAGTACGCCAAAGGAGGCATGGGATACTTTGGTAAAAATGTACAACACAAATACGCAAGCCAGGAAAATGCAGCTCAAGTAGGAGCTGCACAATGTGCAGAGAGAAAATATGAGCATCAATGACTACCACATGAAGGTGAAGAAAATTGCGGATGCACTTGCCTCCATTGGGTCGCCAGTGGATGATGACGATTTAGTTTCTGTGACCTTGAATGGTCTAGGAAAGGATTATGCACGGACATCCATTGCCGTCCGTGAAAAATTTCCTGATTTTGAGGAGTTGATTGCTCTTTTAATTTCTGAAGAGCAGAGAAATGGTGGTGCATCTTCTTCAGCAGGAACTTCAAAAGAAATGGTCTTCTACTCAAATGCTGGCAGAGTTAGAGGCGGAGGTAGAGGAGGCCGATTTGCAGGCCGTGGTAGAAATCAGAATATGCAGCAAACGCAAGAAAACTAGTCCTATGCAGGAGGACATGGTAACTCTAGAGACAGGGGGAGCCAAAGAGGCCGTGGTGGATGGCAGAGAGGCCAAAATGCAAACAGCAATGTTGAATGCTACTATTGTGGCAAAATGGGTCATATGGCTAAGGACTGCTATAAAAAGCAGAATGACATTATGAATGAAAAATTGCAGCAAGGCAATTATGCATCTTCTAGTAGGCAGGGTGATGACAGAAGTGAGCATCTATTTATGGTGCAGCATATGACCAATTCTGTGACAAGTGCAAAAGAACGAAATGATGTGTGGTATGTTGACTCAGGTGCGTCAAACCACATGACAAGTCATGCAGAATGGATGCAAGATGCAAGGAAAATGGAAAAACCAGGATTTGTGGAGACTGGTGATGATACTCACCACATTTTTTTAGTATTTTGAATAATTAAGCAAATCCAATTCAGTGGAAGGTTAGTAGGCACATAAGGGTGTGTGGTCACATCCTATTGTGCAGATTGGCAAAATTCCTTTGTCTATGTAGGATGGGAAAAAGAAATATTTGTCTGATGTATTTCATGTCCCGAACATCACCAAGAACCTGGTTTCTGTTGGTCAAATGGTTAAGCAGGGCTTGCAGGTCAAAATCAATCCTCATGGATGCTTTGTTAAGGATATGAAAAATAATGGTCGCTTGATAGCAAAAGGAAAGAAGAAGGGCAGGATGTTTACGTTGGATGCGGACATGCCTGAATTGAGTGCAGCAATGTTTGCACATGGGACCGGTGTAGTTGCAGATATTGATATCTGGCAGAAACGCATTGGTCATGTTAATATACAGCGACTTAAATCAATGCAAGCCCAAAATATTGTTGCAGGATTGCCTAGATTCAAGGTTGCAGAAATGCACAAGGTTTGTGAAGCCTGTCAATTTGGGAAACAGGCAAGGAAACCTTTTCCTAGGCATGTTCAAGAGAGTAAAAAGCCATTGGAATTAATCCACTCTGATGTGTGGACTACTAAAGCTACATCTATTGGTGGCTGTCACTATTTTGTCACATTTATTGATGACTTCAGCAGAAAACTTTGGATGTATTTTATGAAAAAGAAAAGTGAAGTGTTTGGGCACTTCAAAGCTTTCAAAGCTATGGTTGAAAAAGAAATAGGCCTGCAAATAAAATGCCTAAGGTCAGATGGAGGGGGAGAGTACCTCTCAAATGAGTTTGCAAGGTTCTTGCAGGAGCATGGTATAAACCAGCAATATTCATGCAATCATACCCCACAGCAAAATGGAATTGCAGAAAGGAAAAACAGGCATATTGGAGAGGTATCTGGTGCCATGCTCAATGAAAAAGACCTGCCATATTTTTATTGGGCTGAAGCAGTTGCTACAGCAGTTTACATAATGAACAGGACTCCCATTGCAGCAATACATGGCATGACGCCAGAGGAGATGTATACTAGTAGGAAACCAGATATTTCCCATTTGAAAATTTTTGGTTGCATTGCCTATGTTCATGTGCCAGATGAATTGAGGTCCAAGTTGGATCCAAAAGCTGAGAAGTGCATCTTTATTGGTTATTCTCTACAAGCAGAAAGGGTATAGATGCTATAACCCTTCTACTCGTAAGTTTACAGTGAGCAGAGATGTTGTTTTTGATGAGATGAGCAGCTGGTATAAACCAGTAAATGTGATGATTGATGTAGATGCACAAAATGGTAATGCTGCACAAAATTCACAGCAGTAGTCACAAAATATCAGTGGACCTGCAGTGTCCTCTAGCAGTGGTTCACATACCTCACCATGGATAGGTAGATTGAGATCAGGAGAATCTCCTCAAAGCAATGCAGATAGTGGTACGCAGGTATCACGAAAAGGAAAAGAGAAGGTAGATCAACCCATGTTTGATGTGAATGCAGGTCACTCTTATGTGGATGGTGAATCTAGTGGCTCGGAACAGAGCATTGATGATGAGTTGGGTATTCCTTCTGTTGTTACACCTGGAGTAAGGAAGACCAGGGATGTTTTGAGAGCACCTGGAAGTGAACCTATTTTGCGCAGGTCTACCAGGGTTAGGTATCCTGTGGATAGGCTGAAATATGATGGATTTACAGCCATTCACTATGCCTATATGGTCAAAGTGATATAGGAACCAAAACCCACTTCTTTTGAGCAAGCCATGGGAAATGAAAAATGGGAGAAAGCCATGGATGAAGAAATGGGTTCCTTGGATGCTAATGCTACATGGGAATTGGTGCCTTTGCCTAAAGACAAGAATGCAATTGGCTGTAAGTGGGTTTATAAGATCAAGCACAATGCAGATGGTTCTGTGAATAGATATAAGGCAAGATTAGTTGTCAAGGGGTATGCACAGACATATGGCATTGATTATGAAGAAACTTTCAGCCCGGTTGCAAGGATGGCAACCGTAAGAGCAACCATTGCTATGGCTGCATCAAAGGGATGGTCTTTACATCAGATGGATGTAAAGAATGCCTTCTTGCATGGTGATTTGCAAGAAGAGGTCTTTATGGAGCAGCCAGCAGGTTATGTTCATGCTACTCATCTTGAGTTTGTTTGTAGGTTGAAGAAAGCCTTGTATGGCTTGAAGCAAGCACCTAGAGCATGGTCTGACAAGATAGGACAGTATCTTGTCACTATTGGCTTTTAGATTTCCAAGGCAGATTTCTCACTCTATGTGAGAAAAACAGAGAAAGGGATTATGCTGCTGGTCATTTATGTTGATGATTTGATCATCACAGGTGATAGTGATGAAGATATCCTTCATGTGAAAATGCTATTGAGGCAGAAGTTTGAGATGAAGGATTTGGGAGAGCTGCGTTATTTCTTGGGCATTGAGGTGATTAGATCACCAAGTGGGGTACAGCTCTTGCTGCAGAGGCAGTATGGACTAAACATGCTGTCCAAATATGGGATGATAGGCTGTAAGCCTATTTCAGTTCCTTTGGAGCAGAATGTGAAGCTGAGCGCAGATGCAGGTGAGCTTCTGGAAGACCCTACTATGTACAGACGCATAGTAGGAAGTTTGATTTACATGACTATTACCAGGCCAGATTTGAGCTATGCTATTGGGTTGGTAAGTCAGTTTATGCAGGCTCCAAGGAAACCGATGCATACTCAGGTATGTGAAGTCCACATTGTAGTATGGACTATTTTATGAGGCTGGGGTTCAGATACAGTTGCATGGATACACTGATGCTGATTGGGCTGGTAGTATTTCTGATAGACGATCTACCAGTGGATATGTGTTCTCTTTTGGGAGTGCTGCAGTCACTTGGAGCAGCAAGAAACAGCCTACAGTTGCCTTGTCGAGCACAGAGGCTGAGTACAGGGGTGCAGCAATGGCTGCATGTGAGGTAGCTTGGTTGCATAAGCTACTTTATGATATGCATCAGTCTACAGATGGGCCGGTTGTCATTTATTGTGACAACATGACAATATACACTTGGCAAAGAACCCAGTCTTTCATGCTAGAACAAAGCACATTGAGGTGCATTATCACTATGTGCGGGAGAAGGTTTTACTAGGTCTTATTGATCTAGTTTATGTCAGCACAGAGGATCAGGTAGCTGACATATTCACGAAGGCATTGGGCGCAGAGAAGCTGCGCAAGTTTAGAGACCTGCTTGGTATGTAGGAATTGGGATTGAGCTCGAGGGGGAGTGTTGAGATATCGAGCTCCACTCGTGATATGCCAGGGTGACCGTTGTGCATTTATGTCACCGACTTGTTAGCTAGAGATGCGGTTGGTACACCGCCCACGAATGACAGCTATCCTTCTCTACACTAGTTCGTGGCTCAGTTAGTATGCCACCTTAGTTAGTTGAGTTTGGTTTGAGACCCACATATAGGGTTCTTCTATTTCTTTGTACTTGAGTTCTTTTTGCTTTCACAACTAAGAAGAGGAAAACTGTTTTCAGCCTCCACCTTTGTGTGTATTCCCCCATTGTACTTGTGAGAAAGCCTCAAGTGAGACTCCTTCCCTCTCTCCCACTATCTTCACAACCAGGACACCGTGAACTTGATTTTCTTTCTTGGGCTCCTTACCATGAACCAGGCTTTGATACCACATGAAGATAGTGGGAGAGAAGGAAGGAGTCTCACTTGCAGCTTTCTCACATACACAATGGGGGAATACACACAAAGGTGGAGGCTGAAAACAGTTTTCCTCTTCTTAGTTGTGAAAGCCAAAAGAACTCTACTACAAAGAAATAGGAGAACCCTATATGTGGGTCTCAAACCAAACTCAGCTAACTAAGGTGGCATACTAACTGAGCCACGAACTAGAGTACATAAGGATAGCTGTCATCTAGCTATTATTCGTGGGCGGTGTACCAACCGCATCTGCAGCTAACAAGTCGGTGACATAAATGCACAACGGTCACCCTGGCATATTACGAGTGGAGCTCGATATCTCAACAATATGATGCATTCTTTCCACTTGCACATCTCTCCCAAAACTTAATGTAATCCTTTATCCCTGAGATTACTTGCAAGTGATCTCTCACAAATGTAGCCATTGGCAGTATATTTGGGCAACTTGTAGGCAACAATGGTCGACCCTCACTATCTTTCTTCCACAACTCAATTCCCCCTTCAATGGGCATCCAGTTTAGTGATTTTGGATGCACCTTGTACTACATCATAGGTCTCTCACCTTGCATTAAAAATTGAAATTGTAATGGCTTTGCATGACCAACCAACATTTCTTGCCCACCATCACATAGGTAGCCATCCACATAATCCTTGAAGTTGGGAACCTGTGTAAGAAGAAATGGTGCTGGAGAAGCTAATGTGCATTTTTTTGTGCATTTTTTGACTATATCCATCAGATGAGGGAAAGTGAACGTTTGTCCTACTCGCAAACTCTCAAAGAACCTACTCAGCATTGCATCAATGTCCTCATGTATGTGCCCTACCAAAAAGCCCAATTGAACTGTCTTGAAAATGTTCCTTGCTACAAGAAGAGAAAGGTATGCAAACAAGTATCTATTTTTGTTCTTAGACCCATAATTATCTAGCTGGAGTAGTAAGTTCTTTGGCAAATTTTGGTATGTTGGCTCAACAACACCACATCCATCTGAAGAGGGTGGGTTTTTGCGAGTAGCTGAGGGGAAAAATTCCTACATGTGTCTAATCCCTCGCAATTAAAGTTGTCATGGCATCCGTGGAAGACTTCGAGTCACTTTTTGGTACAGTCTCTAGATTTGCATTTGTGATCATGGCATCTACAATTTCAAACAAGCCAGGTCTCCTTGTGGAAATATGTGCACCTTCAGAACTGTGATGGGAGTCTAAAGCATTTATTGAGCATAGAGCATTAAGAAGGTGAGCATGGCTTCTTGGAATCCCATTAGTAGCAAGGTCTCCGAGGTCATGCGCATATCCATCCTCTCTAGGTTGCACAAACAAATTGAGAGTGATCCAGTTGTCAGGTTGGGATTAGATGGCCACAAACCATTCAGGGTAAGTGTCCACAATGACCTTGTCCATGCCATGGGGAATCGGTGTCCTTGGACCTCACCTGAAGTCTTGGAATTGCCATCTTTTTTTGGTCCATCTTATCATGGATTGTGCATACATACTTTTTTGGATCCATCTCGGAGTACCTATGCCATGCATAGTACAAGTTCCTACAACTCTATTGTTGTATTATATGCCTCCTTCTCTACTCCATCAATGAATTACGCTCATCTTGACTTTTTGTGGCTGCGAATTGAGCCTTGATCTGACTACACAAGTTACATTTAGAAAATTCACTTGTCTTAGCAAGGGCTACATTTTTTAAGTCTGATTTCCAAATCCTGCCAAATGTGGATGTGGATAGGCTCTAATAACCACGTTGATTAAGCGAAGTGTTGACTTCACACATGACGTCTATCTTCTTATACACTTTAGGTATCACTTGCTGTGTCTCTCTAGAACCATCTTGCATGGTTCTACTCTTGTGAGGCTATTATCCCACAAAGTGTTGAATGAGAGCCCTCCCCACCTTGCTCCTCCTCATTATCCCAGAATTCCCATGCACATATCGTTGCACACCACTCTCAAATTGCTCCCTGTATCAATAAAATGATGCCCTTGGGATTCCATGCATCTCATACCATGCTCTACAACACACATCGTGACCGTTTACCCTGAAGTTGTCGCGTATCCTCCCAGCACAGTCACGATACCAAGCCATTGACAACACATTGTATACAAAGTTTGTAAGAGACTCCAAGGAGCTGCCCCAAAAATTCTTCCTTACAAACATTAAGAGGTCTCACTTAGCATGCTGGCAGCACCTACTGCCACAACAATCGATGGACAAAACTTGCTGCACTGACTCTAGTGACATTTTGTACATTGGCATTGGAGGCTCCCTTTGTTTAGGCACCCTGCTAATGAAAGTGTACCTTCTTTTCTTTGAAGGTGGAGCATCCTTTTTTGACATTCGATCATTGACCACCTCATCTGTGCCACCAACCTAGCTCATGGGCACATATTGTTGCAATGGACGTCCATAAATTAAGGTAATCTGCTCGATGGGCCACTTAACTGGGCTGATAGATCTGACATCTTGCATAGAAGACCCTAAGTAACTTCCTATAATTTGTTCTTTCTTTTCAATATCCACACCAATGCAATCATTACCCAATAAATCAAAGTTTATAGAGTCACCCAGGAAACATACAAGATCACGCCTTCCTCCATGGTCTTTGTTTTGCTATCATCCCACAAGGCAACCTTTTTCTCTTTCCAAGATTCATGAATGCAATTGTCAGTTTCCAATGAAGAATCTGATATTGCCTCAACATAAGGTTGCTTAGGCTTACTTGGTGTGGCTTCTTGAGTTATCGAATCATCTAAAGAATCACCAACATGTTTTAGAGAGGTCTTAGGCCACTTGATAATGCTCCAAAGTGCCTTACCAATAAGCACTGCATCCATAGTGGGAAACGGCGAGAGCATGTCACTATTGATAGACTTCTCCACTATCACCGATACATTTCTGCCCCAATCTTCACACCACTACAATAGCCATCTAAATCTATGACACACACTATGCCAATTGCAACCACTTCATTCCCCACCACCATCCTGACCTTGTCCCCACATCTGGCCGCCATCCCCTGCCATTAGATTACAAGAAATGAGATTTTGAAAAAATTACAACCAAAGAATTTCATTAGAACAACAGAGAATTATGCCAGTGTGTCCTTGCAAAAATGGGAAGAATGGCACCAATGCCATTCTACATGTGGGATTGTGGAGAATGGAGGCAGTTGATAGAGCGAGCGAGGAAAAGCGAGCGGGCCCAAAAAAGTGAGCGAGCTTTTCCACAATTTCCTTATCGAGGTACTCAACATAGCTTTGTGGAAACCACTATTTGGGAAGATTCTTGAAAATAAAACTTATGTTACTATGTGTAACTATACCAATATTGCGAATTATAGTCTACCTTAACTTCCAATTGGAGCCATACTCACATTATGCAACAATAGTATGTGGGTTTGAAAGAAACCGAATTTCCACTCCAAAGCGGATTCCATTACTGATACAACAATTTTTTTGCATTTGAAATGGGTCTTATTATCAAACTCGTTCAATAATCAAAACAAATGCATTGCTTGATATGTTGAACTTAGTAATGTAAACATCACTTCACCCATATGCGGGGAAAAAAAACTATCTGTAGACTTCATAGCATGGGATTGCATCAACACTTATGACATTCAAAATGGTTCTTCTTATTAAAAGTGTTATCAACCATGAAAGAAAATGTTAAAAATAGTTTACCCGTATGTTGAAAAACCCAAGTGTCATGACATTCAAAATTGTTCTTGCAACCATCCTGTAGTTCCTAGAGATTTTGCCCATACTTCCAACCCCTTCCCTTCAACCACTAAGAGGTATCTAATAGTTTTATAGAACACTTGAGATATCATCACCTCCTAATACAAAACCATTATTACTATTTGTAGAACACTTGAGATATCATCACCTCTTAATACAAGACCATTCTTACTATTTGTAGAACACTTGAGATATCATCACTCCTTCCCTTCAGCCACTAAGAGGTACCTAATACTTTTGTAGAACACTTGAGATATCATCACCTTTTAATACAAAACCATTCTTACCGTTTGTATAACACTTGAGATATCATCACCTCTTAATATAAGACCATTCTTAGTATTTGTAGATCACTTTAGAATCGCCTCTTAATGCAAGACCATTCTTACTATTTGAGAGATTAATGGATTAAAGGTTTGAAGCTCATAGGAGACAAAGGAAGAGAAAGTCAGTTTCAACATGAGGACAATAAATCTAATTGGAATATTTTGACTTATGTATTATACCTTTTTGAAGACTATGAATTTAGGTCAGTTTCAACATTAGGATGATAAAACTAATTAGAATATTTTGGCTTATGTATTATATAGTTTTGAAAGACTATGAATTTTAATGAGGAGAGGCATGCACACTACTTAGTAAATACACTAGTACTACTACTAGCCTACGATTATTAAGCCTAATAGCACCAGTGTGATTTTGAGCCTTGTATCAGCCTTTTGATAATTTTCTTTCATCATTAGTGCAATAGAAATTATTCCTTCTATCAGAAGAATCTTGCCAAATTTATTCAAAGTGATGATTTTGTAGTCTACAGCCACTATCCTCTGACTCTCAAAAATATATTAAATGTGAGCACCCATTTATCAACCC